>NW_021318972.1:6988-40342 GCF_001605985.2 Dendrobium catenatum | reverse complement strand
CATCGCCGCAGAAAGAAGACGTAGGTTTCAGCTTATTAGTCTTAGGATCTTTGATTTTGCGATTTTAAGCAGAATAAATTTTTTTTGTCGAAAAAGTAAAAAAAAAATCTAAAATGTTGTTGTTTCTTAGCTTTCATTATTGATTTTTAGGATGAAAGATGATATAATAAAAAACTAAACTTGTTTGATATCTAGTTGCGCTTTAGTTGCGCTTTAGTTGCGCTATAGTTGCGCTTTATTTACGCTTTAGTTGCGCTTTAGTTTTGCTTTAGTTGCGTTATAGTTGCGCTTTAATTACGCTTTACTTGCGTTTTACTTGCCCTTTACTTGCGCTTTACTTGCGCTTTCAGGCTGTATACAAAGATGAAGACAAGAAGCATATGAATTGTTTTGCACTTATGCTCACGATAATGGCTTTAGTGTCCGAAAGGATCATCACAGTTTTTGGCCAAATTCTAGAAAGATAAATCGAAGGACTTTGTTTGTTCAAAAGCTGGTTCAAGAGAAGTGATGATCATAATTCAGGAAAGAGAAAGAGATTCACTAGACCAGTTGTCAGAACTAGTTGTCCAGCCATGGTGAGGTTTGTCACTAATGAAGATGGTTACTGGCATGTCAAAAGATTTATTGAATCCACAACCATGAATTAGCTAGCCAGCCGACCGACACCTTTTAAGATTATGTAGGAATGTTAATTGAGGAAAAAGCTTTCGTCCTAAAATCGATGACAAATGCAGGGATTAGAAACGTTGATTCATATGCCTACCCTTGCAGAGGAAGTTGGTGGATGTGAGAATGTCGGATTCTCTAAGAGGGATGCCTACAATTTGATTCAGAAGGAGAAAAGAAGCAAGGATTGAAATTGGTGACACTAATTCTTTGATTCAATTATTTAAAGATCGACAAGTTGAGGACCACATGTTCGCATGGGATGTTCAATATGATGATCAGGATAGATTGTTTAAATTTTTTCTGGTTGATGGCAGAAGCGGGATAGATTATAAATGTTTTGGAGATGTGTTGATTTTTGATACTAGTTATGTTGAGTCCAGTAATTAGGTGTTAGCCTAAGTAAATGTCCCAAGGCTACCAAGAAGGGGGGGTGAATGGTAGTTTTAAAAATTTTAAACCTCTTAATGTAAAGTTGAACCGAAATAAAATTTTTCTTTTAAGGTTAGTAGAAAAATGTTTTTCAACCACAGAGTTGTTAAAACTGAAATTTAAAGTGCGGAAACGTAAAAGCTGTAAAGTAAATGACACCAGATTTATAGTGGTTCGGTCTATAACCAGACCTACATCCACTCCTCAGAGGCGCCCTCTGAGTATTGCACTAATACAATAGTGACTCTCCTTTTGCACCCCACAGCAAGGCGGAGAAGCCCTTACAACACACTCTTTTCACCACTCCCCGGTGCGGCAGAGAACCGTCCGTCCTTTTACACAAAACCCAGTGTTGGCAGAGAACCGTCGTCCTTTCACACCCTCCAAGTGTAGGCAGAGAACCTTCGTCCTTTCACACTCTCCTAGTGTGGGCAGAGAACCCTTCGTCCTTTCACACTCTCCTAGTGTGGGCAGAGAACCCTTCGTCTTTTCACACTCTCCTAGTGTGGGCAGAGAACCCTTCGGCTGTTCACACTCTCCAAGTGTCGGCAGAGAACCGGATCTTCTTGAATGATCTTCTCCCAAGAATCTAGAAGGAAGAAAGAAAAAGAGTGAAGAAATCCAATTTCACAAGTAGAGACTCTTACCTTAGCAATCCAAGTGAAAGCCTATCTCGCTCCAGTGGTAGGAATCCTCCTTTGAAATGCTCTCTTCCACTCTCTCCTTGGCTATTCTCTCAATATGCACGAAAATCAAATGACAAAAAGATTGGGTGGCAGTCTAATTTGGAACTATTTATATAAAAGACAAGTGAAACCGCCCAAAAACTGCAAATATTCAATTCTGTACGCAGTGGATCGTCCGGTACGATTCTGGATCGTCCTGGACGATTTTACTTAAACGATCTGAAACGACCCAATTTGTATATGTGTACGAACTGACTTCGTACAGCTGATCGTCCTGTACGAACTTGGTTCGTCCAGTACGAACGGTTATTGCAAGGTCGGTTCTAGAAACTGCTGAAAACTGTTCTAAGTCGGTTATCGTTTGAACGAAAATGTTGATCGTCTGGACGAAAATTTTCCAGAGAGCTGATCGTCCTGGATGAATATTTATTTAGTCTGGACGAACTTTTTCCAGTGAACCCATCGCCTGGACGATGATTTGTTTTCGTTCGGACGAAAAAATTTCCAGAGAGCTGATCGTCCTGTACGATATATTTTCGTCTGTACGAAATTTTTTCCAGTGAACCCATCGCCTCGTACGATGGTCAAAATTCGTCTGACGAAAATTATCCAGAGAACCCATCGCCTGGGACGATGATAAATTTTCTCTGGACGAATAGGACTTAGAAAATTTTTTCAAAGCAAGTTTCCTATTCGTTCCAGAGTGTTCTATAGGAGATAACTGACAGATCGTCCAGTACGATAAATATCGTCCTGTACGATCAGTATAGAATTTCAAATCTCCTTATTTGTGTGTGTGTGTGGAGATTTTTATTCACTCAATTACAATCACTCCCTTCAATTAAAAAAAAACATCAATTAAACAAAATATCTCATGTTGAATTTGGAATTGAAGTTTTCGTAGTCTGGAGTCTGATTTTCCTGAAATGTTAGTACACACAAGAGCAAGTGCAAATCTTCTGAAATTGTTAGGAGATAACTATACATTTGAACAATAATGTTGGGAATCATCAAACTACATAAGTTCATTAATATAACTCTTCAAATAGCAACTATTCAACAATCTCCCCCTTTTTGATGATGGCAAAATAATTTTATGTATGGTTTCAAGTTAAAACACATCTTTTATCTCCTAAACTCCCCCTGAATTTTATGAGTACATTAAAATAAGGAGGCATTAAAAGAAAATTTTAACGAACAAATTTTTTATTTTTTCAAAAATTTTAACACAAACTTGCAACACAAAAACTTGCAAACAAAACATACCACAAACCAAACTACACAAACTTGCAACAGAAAAACTTGCCAAACAAAACATACCACAAAACACAAACATACACAAACTAATAATTTCTCCCCCTTTTTGACAGCAACAAAAAGTGAAGAAGAAATAGACAAGAAATGTAAGTAATGTATGAAATTCATTTTGAATATTTAATCTAAATGGTGATTTGATATAAGGTATGCAATTTTCAACTAAAAAACATTAGGTCAATCATAGAAATTCAGGAGATTTAAAAACTGATATAAACATTGTAAGTAAGAAGATTTAGCAAAGACATGATTCATTTAGACATTTCAATATAGAAATCATACAAGAGAGATGAAGAAAAAAATTCTATATTTCAAATTCAAAAGAATATAATGAACATAAGATCAATTTGAATTAAGAGATTGAAAGAAATTTGGAAAGAAGAGATTACCACATGTGGCGCTTTGCGCATCTTTTTCAAACTTTTGAGCACATTTTTGTGCATCTATTGATATTGAGTTGTTTTTGTGCCTCTTTTTCATATTGCGAACCATTGCGCATTCTTTTGATTTTTGTACTTTTTGTACAATTTTCAAGAGTAATTTAGACAATTCTTTCCAAAATCAATAATCTAAAATTTTCAATATTTCTAAGTAACATAAATATTATTTGAACAAGGAAATACAAAATAGTAAACATCTAAATTGCAATATAATTTTAACTTTGATGTAGTCTAAATGATAGACATGAATTTAAAAATTCTAATTACAACAAGTTATAAACAACTTTTAAACTTAGAAAGACTAGATTTTCTAATGTAGATAATCTCAAATTACGATTCTAATTTAAGCACGATGAAGATAAATAATACTAATGAAATTCATAAAATTAACCACATTTCAATAACAAATCAATACTGAAACAAGTGCGAAATGCATTGATTTATATGAAAGGATTACATTTCACAAAATTAAACACAACATAAAAGTACAAGACACAATTTAAACAAAAACACTAACAAAAACATTAACAAAACAAGACATAAAAAAAATGAGAAACAAACACAACAACACACAAATACAACACAAGAACAACAAAAACACATAAAATTATCTCTACTGTTCTGGAGAGAGGAGGAGGAGGAATGCCACGAAAAGGTTAAAGTAGGAGGCCATCAACATTACATTGGTATTGATATCATGTACTTCATTCTAATAACACCAATGTCATGTTGTTGCTGCACAAAGTTGAGCATCAAATTGATCAAATCTTTGATCAATATGAGTCTCTAATCGATCAAATCTCTCAATCAGATTCTGATAATCTGACTGAGGTGCAGAGGTATGCTCTCCTTCTTCTTCTTCTTCTTCCTTTCTGAAGCCTGTCATGTGCTCTCCTTTATCTTTTCCTTCCTTGAAGAGCAGTCTAAATGATGCATTGTTATAGTAAACTGGCTCTTCATATTCCTCATCAGGATGCACTATATTGTAATTTCTTCTCCAAAATGTAAGTAATCAAGTGCCCTAATGAAATGTTCTTCTTCTTCTTCTAATCAGCATGTCCTATTTCTGAAAAGCCCATAGATATGATTCTATGATGAGTTGGCTTCATCATGGATGTCTTGACATGATTAAAAAGGTTAGACAAGAAAGGAGAGGAGGTGATGTTAATCCTATCACCAGCTTTAGGAATAATTGAGGATCTAAGGATATGCTGGATGATTCGGCATCTTGAGTCATACCTGAGACTCTAGCAACATGATTTCAATTGCATTTCCTCTTAATTATGTTATTGATTTGAAACCATTTGAAAGAGTTTTCTGACATTAGGGTGTGGCTCTATATCCCTAGTTCTTAAGTTTAAAAATGCACCCAGATCGTGCTTGGTGATCTCAACCTTCTTCTTAAAAACAAAAGAACTAATATAGAGTGGTCAGAATTGAAACTCATGTTGGCAAGGAAGTAAATGGTAGGTTTGTTTTGTTGTAGAAGTGGACGAGAGAAAGAATGAACTGAAATTGGGTTGAGGCGAAAAGGTGCATTACCCGATATTTCAACTCTGCTGGGATAAGAATGCGAGACGGAGTGATTTTGCAGAGGCAAAACGAGGAAAAGATTCCTCATTTTCCTTAGAAAGAAAGTTGTCTGGGGCATTCCTATTGGGTTTCTTCACCAAAACCTTTTGTCTCTTGCTAGAGGAGGCCATTGTTGATTTGATGTTGAAAGGTATTGAGAAGAGATTTGAAAGTGTGATTTTCAAGTTTGAAAAGCCTTCATATTTAAAGAAAAACGATACTTTCGTCCTGGACGAAAATAATCGTCTGGACGAAACATAATACTTCGTCTGGACGAGGTAGGTTCGTACAGACGATCCAATTCGTCCAAAATGTAACGGCTTTTCGTATTCAACACAACTTACGATGCGTCCCTTCGTACAGGCTTTTTGACTTGACCGATCGTACAGACGAAAAAATTTCGTACAGACGATCGAAAAGTATTTCGTTTTAATGACTCTTGAAAACCGTCCCCTACAATGAAACGACACATGTTCGTCTGGACGAACAAAAATTTCGTACAGACGAAGTTCGTATTAAAAACTGTTTTATCCACTCAACCGCTGCATTCAATCGTCCCGACGTTTGAGAGCAAAAAAAAATTCGTCCTGGACGATCACAGATCGTACAGACGATCCAATAAAAAACTGCTCTAAAACGGTTTAAATTTTCGCAAACTGTTCCTTTACACATCGTCCCGTACGAAAATATTTCGTCCTGGACGATTTCCTCAAAAAAAAATTTTGATTTTTAAATTTTTAATTTAACAAAAATCAACAAAAAAAATAATCAAAAAACACAGAAAAACATAAGACAAAATCATAAATCCAAAAACAATTCATTCAAAAACACACAAAATTCAAAAAAAAACAAAAAAAACAAAACACAACAAGTATCAATGTTGCAAAGACATTTTGGTTAAGCATTCAAATCAATAACACCAAGCCTTGTTCTTAAAGTACTGAAGTATCAAAGGCTAAAGGTTTGTAAAAATGTCTGCAAGTTGATTTTCAGTTGAAACATGTATGAGTTCAATTTCTCCTTTGGATACATGATCCCTTATGAAATGATGCCTTATATCAATGTGTTTGGTTCTAGAATGTTGAATAGGATTTTTTGAAATACAAATAGCACTAGTATTGTCACAATAAATTGGAATAGTGCCTATAGTTAATCCTAAGTCAATCAACTGTTGTTTTAACCAAAGTACTTGTGCCACACAACTTCCTAATGCAATGTATTCTGCTTCTGCAGTAGATAGTGCCACTGAATTTTGTTTTCTACTAGACCATGAAACTAATGAATTTCCAGATGAATTGACATGTTCCAGAAAGTGCTTTTCCTATCCACTCTACAGCCTGCAAAGTCAGAATCTGAGTTAACCAATAATTTCAAATGAAGAGCTCTCTTTGGATACCAAATTCCTAAGTTTTGAGTTCCTAGTAGATATCTTAAAATCCTTTTTACTGCTGTCAAATGTGATTCTTTGGATCTGATTGAAATCTAGCACATAAGGCAACAACACTAAACATAATATCTGGTCGGCATAGCTGCAAGTAAAGTAAAGATCCAATTATCCTCTAAATTTCTTTTGATCAACAGATTTTCCTTAAGGTCTTTATCCAACTGAACTGAGAACTCATTGGTGTACTAACAGGTTTAGCATTGTCCATTTCATATTTTTGAGGATGTCCTTAATATATTTGTTTTGACTAAGAAAAGTACTTCCTCAAGTTGCTTAATGCTAAATCCTAGAAAGTAATTTAAATCTCCCATTAGACTCATTTCGAATTCATTACTCATTGTTTTAGAAAATCATCACAAAGATGTTATTTGAAGATCCAAGATGATGTCATCCACATAAATTGAACAATAAGTATTATCCTTTCCAATTTTTCTTAAAAAGAGAGTTGTATCCACACTTCCTTTTTCAAAAGATCTTTCAAGTAGGAAGGTGCTTAACCTTCATACCAAGCTCTAGGTGCCTGTTTCCAATCCATAATAATGCCTTTTTAATTTAAAAACATGATTTGGAATATTTAGAATTTTCAAAACCTGGAGGTTGTTCTACAAAAACATCTTCTTCAATTACTCCATTTAAAAAGGCACTTTTAACATCCATTTGAAACAATTTAAAACCTTTAAAACAGGCAAAGGCTAGTAAAACCCTAATTGCTTCAAGTCTAGCTACAGGAGCAAAAGTTCCTCAAAATCAATTCCTTCAATTTGATTATACCCCTTAGCTACATAATCTAGCCTTATTTCTAATGACTACTCTGAGTCATTCATTTTATTTTTTGACACACCCATTGGTTCCTACAACACTTTGATCTTTTGGCCTTGTAGTTAGTTCTCAAACTTATTTCTTTACAAATTGATTTTAACTCTTCTTGCATGGCCAATATCCAAAATTCATCTGAAAGTGCTTGATCAATGTTTAGTGGGTTCAATGGTTGAAATAAAGGCTGAATGATTGACTTCCTTGTTTAATCCACGCCTAGTTCTAACACCCTCACTTGGTTCACCTATAATTAATTCCTTTGGTGATTTTTAGAAAATCTCAAATCTCTAGCAAAGGGTCTTCTCTTTCTATATTTTCTCCACATTTTCTTCCAAATTAATCTATCAATCTTTTGGGAGTTTTCTTCAATTTTTCTTCAACAACTTTTGGCTCTTCCATATTTTCATTTTCATCAAAAACAACATGTGTGGTTTCTTCAATGACTAAAGTTCTTTGTTGAATACTCTATAAGATTTCCAACACTTGAATATCCAACGAAAATTCCTTCATCTGATTTTGGATCAAATTTTCCTAAGGCAGATTTTCATTATTATGTATGAACACCTTGCAACCAAATACATGTAATCAGAATAAATTGGTGATATTAAAACTGACTGTTTACAACTTTCTAACTCGTTTTTCCAAGAAACTTACCGATATGTTGAAACCAGAGGAATTTCCGGCTAAGTTAGGTTCCGATTCTGATTCATGCACCAGCCCTTCCGATTCATGCATCCTTTCCGATTCATGCACTCCCTCTTACATGCCCTCTTCCACCTCCCTCTTCGCTGAGCAGTCCATTTCTTCTCTGCAATTTTCTTGCTCATTTTTTCTTCTACAGCAGTAGATATTTATGTCTTTTGCGGGTATCAAAATGAAAAAATAGGGCTGCAAAAGCTTAAAAATTCAAATGAAATGCGTTATCGGGTCGGGTCGCTAACTCTGAGAAGACATAAAGTAAACATATTAAATTAAAAAAATGCCTAACAGATGTCGCATTTCTATTGGCGACCGAACGGAGAGATGGCTTCGGTCACCTGACCCAATAATTTGCCCTAGTTAAGGGGTTGTTTGGTTGCCTGAAAAAGAAATGCAGTGTAAAGTAAATGCAATGTATTCTGAATACTTTGAGGCTGTTTGGTTGTTTGCAAAATAAACACACGAGAATTGTTTTCCTTGTTTGGTTAGGTAGAACCAAAGCAAAGTAAAAGCGGCTTTTTTATAATAATTTATTTTTACACCTCTAATTTGAGCTTGAGATTAATTAATTAATTATGATGACAAGGACTTCATTTGGGACGAATTTCTTATTGCTTCTTAAAACAACTTTTCAATTTAAAATTTTTAATTTTTATAATTACACTGAAAAATGGCTTTAAGAAGCAATAAAAAACTCATCCCAAATAAAATTTAAGTCTTCATTTGGGACAACTTTTTTATTGCTTTCTAAAACAGCTTCTTAGTACATAAAATTTTGTTCAAAAAAATTTTGTACCAAAAATTACTTTTAAAAACAGTAAGAAAGCCATTGATAACAAAAGCTAAGGCTTCATTTCGTACAATTTTTTAACTATTTCATAAAGCAATTTTTTTAATACAAATTTTTTTAAAAGAAATTTCAAAATATACTATTTATGAAGATCCAATTGGTTTCCTATCAAATCAACCATATCCCTGAATGTAGTAAAAGGAATATGTTCTGATTATAGAAAAATGTTTTGGCACTTGAGTTCAGAAAGATTGTAGATGACTTACAAAACTAACACAACAACACCTTGTTAACAACTCGACTAGGTTGATCTGTTTAATCCTTCCCGATATTTCACCAACCGCATCTAGAATTAATGTTCTTATAAGCTCAGGTGCCTCTTTATCAGGGGTAATAGAAGAATACCAATGAATTTCTACAGCCCAAATATTAGGTAATGGCCATACTATATCCTGCAAATCCTTACTTTCCATGTCCAACAATCCCAAAGCAGTTGAATCCATCAATTACCTCTTTTGCTGAAAAGCCAGGAATATTTGTTAACTCAAACATCAGTTCATTATACATACTCCGAATTTTTTTTGGAGATGTTGTTGAGCTCTTCATTGCGTTAGCAACTTCATTCACACTATCTACCATCAAACAAATATACTCACGAATATTTTGATCGATAGTTGATTTTTTAGATTTCCTTTTCACGCTGCCTCCTATACTAGATGAAGGTAAAGGTTTCTTTGTTGTTCCAGTATAATTCTCCATCACTTGCATCTCAGACCACTCAGTATCCATTGCTCCATCTACACCAACATCCATAAATTGTGGGGATTCATCATCGCTTAAATGTATTTGTTGACTTCCAAGTGGAGTTTGAGAATTTCCAGATTTCGCCCACTCTCCAGTTGCATGTCCATTACCACAAACTATCTCCAACTCTATATAATTTGCAATTGCAATATTTAAATAAGCCGCATCCTTGGGAAAAGCCTGTAAGAAATAAAAAAAAACTGTTAACCGAAAAAAAAATATCAATTTAAATGATGTGATTGAAATAATACCTGAATATGTGATGCATATTCTTCTTGACCCATGACAATCATTTTTTTTTGTTTCATCCCAAGATACACCTAATTTTTTTTTAACTTCTGAATGTGATTCCACACACTTCTTTGATGCCTTATTTAGTTCTTGCATTGCTCACCTGTCACCTCTATTCCAAACTTCTCTTTCATTTTTTGGGTTGCACCTTGATAAACAGAGTCCTTGAATCCTTGTGCACTTTGCATATTTGCATTTACAAATTCCATCATTATTTGAAGCAATCCAGTTATCCATTCAGGTTTTAAGCTCCATAAGAAATTTTTCCTCTTTGCTTTCGAATTACCGTTCATCTCTGTTTGTGACAAATTCATTCTTCCCTTACATGAAATATGATACATACATGTAACTCCGAAAAATGACTGAATCTATGAATGACAATGTATATTTATTTGGCATAGTAGTAAAGTTTTTTTAGTGCATTTCACAAACATGCCTTGTCAAACAATTTATAGGGTCAATTTTGCAACCTCTATATAATTTGCAATTGCAATATTTAAATAAGCCACATCCTTGGGAAAAACCTGTAAGAAATAAAGAAAAAACTGTTAACCGAAAAGAAAAATATCAATTTAAATGATGTGATTGAAATAATACCTGAATATGTGATGCATATTCTTCTTGACCCATGACAATCATTTTTTTTGTTTCATCCCAAGATACACCTGATTTTTTTTAACTCCTGAATGTGATTCCACACACTTCTTTGATGCCTTATTTGGTTCTTGCATTGCTCACCTGTCACCTCTATTCCAAACTTCTCTTTTATTTTTTGGGCTGACCTTGATAAACAGAGTCCTTGAATCCTTGTGCACTTCGCATATTTGCATTTACAAATTCCATCATTATTTGAAGCAATCCAGTTATCCATTCAGGTTTTAAGCTCCATAAGAAATTTTTCCTCTTTTCTTTCGAATTACCGTTCATCTCTGTTTGTGACGAATTCATTCTTCCCTTACATGAAATATGATACATACATGTAACTCCGAAAAAATGATTGAATCTATGAATGACAATGTATATTTATTTGGCATAGTAGTAAAGTTTTTTTAGTGCATTTCACAAACATGCCTTGGCAAACAATTTATAGTTCACATAACAAGCATTAACGAAACTATAACTTAAGTAGTTCATAAAAGAATCAAGCAATAACAAATAATAATAAGCACATCATTCTGTAATCAATGACAAGAAAGATAAAAGTCACATGTAAATTTAAAAAAAAAAAGTTAATAAACAAATCTAATATCCATCATTTTGCATGCGAGTCCACATGAATTGAGCAATTTCATCTCTTTTATCTAACCATTCTAGCGAATCATCTACAGCTGGTTGATCTCTTCTTCTATAGTGACTCATTCTAGCCCATTCATCCTCGGATTGAATTACCTCATTGCCACCTTCTTTAATTATCCAATTATGTAGTATGCAACAGACAATCACAATTTCAACTTGAGTTTGTAGAGGAAAGTAGGATCAGATTTTATAATTGTGAAACGGTTTTTCAAGGAACCAAATGCACGCTCAATAGTAGTGCATAAAGAGGAATGTCGTAGATTAAAAAGCTCCTTTGAATTTCTAGGTTGAATAGAACTGAACTCCTTCAAGTGATATCTTGTGGCACGATATGGTGAAATAAAACCATTTCGTGTGGAATATCCACCATCAGCTAGATAATATTTACCTGCTGGGACACATAAACCATCTGATCTTTCTAATGCATTTTTAAGTATTGCAGCGTCATGAGCATAACCTTCCCAACCAGCAAGCACGTATGTGATTCTTAAATCAAAATCTACTGCTACTAAAACATTTTGTGTTGGGTATGCTTTCCTTCCTCTAAACGCCGCTTCGTTCTCTTTTGGAACCCTAGCTTTAATATGAATTTCATCTATCTCGCCAATACAATCCTAAATTTGACACAAAATATAATTAGGATTCCACAAAACATATAGAAAATTTAATTGAATAAAAACAAATTATACCTTGAAAAAGGGCATGAACCTATTACTT
Organism: Dendrobium catenatum; assembly: GCF_001605985.2. NCBI lineage: Eukaryota > Viridiplantae > Streptophyta > Magnoliopsida > Asparagales > Orchidaceae > Dendrobium > Dendrobium catenatum. The sequence continues at coordinate 28,372 of NW_021318972.1, read as the reverse complement.
GATTTAATCTTATATGGAGTTTCAGGTGGTGGAGGCTTGATAAATTCATTGCGTAACTCCCCAACAGCATGAAAGTTAAATCGGATTACTCGATTACGAATACTATGCCCGAGTGTATGTAATAGCATTGCAACTTGTTCCGAGATCCGGACATTTAGTGTGTCTAACAACAATCCTCGTGTATGCATTAAATCACATAATTTGAAAAAAGGCGCTCGCCTCATGCGAACCATGTCAACACAGTCCGAATCACATCCATTATACAACCTAGAAAGATATGTGTCACGTTGTATATTCCGTTGAGGATCATAATTTTTTTTTCTTCTCGAATCTTTAGCAATAGTACACATAATGTACTAATTGCAAAACAAAGCACTTTAATCACATTATTATTTGTTTCAATTTCATGGAGTTTAGCAACATCTTCCACTGGCTTAACCATCTTTATAACTACAAAATTTAACTTATCATCTACCTGTAAAAGACGATATTATACCAAATTACAAAGGGAAAATTATTTCAACAAAAACAAATAGCCGACACAAAAATCAGATAGAGGCCAACTTTCAATTTTAAGACAATGGCGTTCAAGATTATAGAAGAAAAACTCATGAGAATAATTAATAAATGTTTCAGCACAAAGATGACTGATAACAGATACATGCCATTGGTTAGGATCACGTTAAAACTTTAGTTTGCACCTTCTGCAAAGAAATACTATGGGCAGAGATGGACCATTAAGCCAACCCCAAATATACTTAGATAAGGCTTATACAACAACAACATAAACCTTTTATCCCACTATGGGTTTGACTACATAAATCTTTTTTCTCCCTTGTGTCATGAGATAAGTTTATGTGGAATAAAAATGAATACCCTATTTTCAGTATCATTTTAGAGTTATTTTTAATTCATTACAAAAAGTGAGTTCAAAAGTTCCAAAAATGCCAATTTAGCTGTTGCTGAGTGTAATAATTGGTATAGTATAAGAAAATGTCCTTAAAAAATATCAATGCATTTTCTATTCGAGCTTGAGGGATCCTTAAAGCCTTTTAAGCTGCAAAACAGATTTTGGGTATCTTAACCATGTCAATTTTAACCCAGTCTTTGTCAAATGTCCAGCTAAGCTTAAAACCTGCATACTCCCCAATGATTAAGTGAATAACCACTGAGCCAACTAAGCTTAAACAGCTTACTCCCCAGCGATCAAGTGAATAATGATCAAGAAATATGGTTAGGGGCGGTAAGGCTCATCTGGCATTACTGGGAGCAAGAAAAAGATTACGACAAATATAAGAGATTTCAACACCTTTGCCAACATTTCAAAACTGCTCACAAGACAATTTCAGTACATCATTTTGTTTTACAAGATTAGTAAATAAATTGTAATAGTCTATGCCTAATTTTGTGAAACCTGAATCAATGGTAATAAAACAACAACAAGAAGCAATTATCCCATTTTGTGAAGCCATGAGACTAGTAAAAATTCTCCAAAAAGCTTTATCAGGAAAAAAGGGAGAAGATTGTAAGGAAGTTGAGCAGTAAAGCTTCAGCAATCAAAGTTTAAAAAACCTTGATTTTCATCAACTAGAGAAATCAATAGAGAAGAAGAGAGAGTTAAAGGGATAAATTTACCTTCAAAAATTACGAGCTCACGTTCTTACTTTCGATGGTAAATGACGCAACTTCCGAACTGACAGGCAATGTGAACGTGGTCGAAGGAGCAAAACCGAACAAGAAGGAAGGAGCCCTAGAAGCCTCTCGTGCAATCTTACACCTCGTGCGAAGCAAAGAAGCTGAACAAAAACGAGGAAGCGAACTGGAGCTCCCGTCCTTGCCTCCGATGGAAATGACGGAACTTCCGATCGGTCAGGCAAAGGTAATGTGGTCGAAGGAGCAAAGCCGAACAAGAACGAAGGAGCCCTAGAAGACTCTCATGCAATCTCATACCTCGTGTGAATCAATGAAGCCAAACAGCAACGACGATGCTAACGCGAGCTCCCATCCTTACCTCCGATGAAAATGGCGCAACTTCCGATCGGACAAAGGGAACGTTGTCGTCGTGCGAAGTCTGAGAATAACGAAGGAGCCGAAGAAACCTCTCGTGCAATCTTACACCACCCTCTCGTGCAATCTTACACCACCTTCGAAGCAATGAAGCCGAACAGCAACGACGCCATCGTCGAGCGAATTTATAACCCGCTCGTATCAAGCGGGTTTCTAATTCCCGCAAAACAGCCTCCTTATTACACGGCTAATGCATCGGATGAGTTTTGTTTGTTCCGCTCAAAATTAACCAAACATCTTAATTTAGTAAATACATGTATTTAGCAAAACAGCCCCTAAGCCTTTAAGTGAAGTAGGTGAGAAATCTTGAGACCACTTATCTACTCCAATGATTTGTCCCTTAATGAACCAAGGTCCATTTGATAAAACTACTTCCAAGTGCTCTTGTTCAAAAAAAGAGCAAAGTACCAATAGGAATATAAAACAAAGAAGAGAAAACTGGCTTAGAAGTATTGAACAGATCCTTAAAATGATTAACAAAAGCCTCAACAATTTCATTTTGATCAGAAATTATCCCATTAGAAGAATAAATAGCCTTGATGTTATTCAAATTATGTCTATGCAAAATTTTAGAATACAAAAAACCCAAATCATCTTTCCCTTAATATAACCGAACAGCTTTTGCTCTTTGTTGAATCCAAGAGGACCAGAAAGACAAATTAGAACTAAGTAAACTATTGACATTTTTTAGAGCCAAATTTAGATCTAAGTCTAAAGGATTAGATTGGATTTTAGAAATATAATCTTCCTGCTTCTTTTGAAGAAGGTCAATTTTAGACCTGAGATCTTGAGAAGAAACCCAAAACTTGATTCTTTATCATATTCTTAAGAAGCCACAATTTCCCATAAAAAACATTTACCGGATTACTAATAGGAGAAACAACCAAAGCTTCAATAAGAATATCACAAAATTCATGTTTTTTACACCAATAGTTCTTAAAAAGAAATATTTTATTAATAGGTCTAATACGATAATTACACACAATAAGAGGAGAATGATCAGAACACAGAGTTTTCCACAAGATAGAAAGAATCCAAAAAAGTATTTAACCAATTATCATTAATTAAAACACGGTCTAATTTAATATGAATAAGAGAATCTATTTGTTGATTAAACCAAGTGAAAAAATGACCAGCCGAAGAAAGATCTTTAATACGAGCATTGAAAATAAAATTGTTGAAATCCTCCACCTTAGCATTATTAGCTAAGTAACCACCCGATTTCTCATTAGAAAATTTAAAACAAATAAAATCTCCTAGAATAACCCAAGGAGAAGAAATATTATTTGCAATATTTAAAAGATCATACCAAAGAGAAATACGATTAACAGCAGTATTAGCCGCATAAATCACAGAAATAAAAACCTTACAAGAAGAATTAACCATAATAGAGCCATGAATAAATTGATTAGAAGAAACAATGCAATTAAAATTGATGCAAGAAGCATCCCATTTGATCCAAATTCTACCTGGCAGAGAGTTATTAAAATTGTGACAAACACCTTCAACATTAAACAATTTATGCTTAGCCGAACACCAAGGATCCAAAGCTTGATCCAATTTCACCTTAGCTTCAAGAATACAAAAAATCTCAATATTAAATTTAGGGATCATATTTTTTCACACAATAACCCAGTCCAGATTATGAAAACCTATAACATTCCAAGAAGCAATATTAGGCATAAACATAATTATTTATTAGAAGAGGTGGTTGCCTTTTTGTCCAATCTTGATCTTATTACTTTACCTGAGCCTAAAGAAACTTTAGAAACAGTTTGATCTTTTACAGATCCAACTGGTATATCCATAAACTCTTTATTAGAAGTAACCAAAGTAGTTTCAACATTACCGTTTCCAGCATCAGCAAGATTATCCTTCAATCCATCATATATCTGAAACTTATTAGCAATAAATGTGTCTTTGGAAGCACAGGTAGCAAGAGGAAAATTATTATCCATCACAGAATTAGAATGTTCTAATAATTCTAAAGAAAAATTCTCTGAAGGAGAATTAAGGTTAGGTAAAACCTCTTTCAAACTAGCAGCATTAATATCTAATTTATTCTAAATGAAATTCTCCGTAAGAGAAATCTTATCTTTCATATCATAAAATAAATTTTATTCCCTCGATTCATCTTTAGAAGTAACTTCATAATTAGCAATTAGCAAATCCTCTCAACCATCATTCAAATTAACGTTATTCTATTTAGAAGTATGATCATTTTGCTCCATAACATTATGAGTTTGTGATGTAGGTCTAGAGCTAGTAGATTTTACCCACCTAGATTTACTTTACCCTCTTTCCAAACCAACCTTATGTTTTACTTTTTATTGTACAAGATTCTTTTCAATAAAATCTTTTGGTTGAGACAGACAAAGAGGAGAAGAATGAACTAAAGAACCACATCTAGAGCACGGAGATGGCTTCCAATCATACACAATATTTAAAGAACTAATGTGACCAGCAATAGAAATATTTACTTCATCAGGAGGGGTCGAATCTTTATTAATAAGCACACAAACTATAGCAAAAGTAAGTCTTCTTTGTTCTGCCATTAAAACATCAATAGATACTGAAATACCCACAAGACTAGCAACCTTAGAAATACCCTCAAGCGTCTAATAAACTAAAGGAAAATATATGATTTTAATCCAAATCGGAATGGAGGAGAACTCCTAATGCTTTGGATGAAATAAAGGAGACCATAACTGTAAAATGAAAGGTTTCCCAAAAAAAGAACCACAGTCCTCCAAATGACACCATATCAAAATCTTCAGAACAAGAAAACTTAAGAAGGAAAAAACCCTCACTTAAAGCAAGAAGAGTATGGTTACCTTTCAACGTCCATATTTTAAGCATTACAACGTGTAAAGCTTCAAAATATGATCGTTTACCCAAAGAATAACCCACTAAAGTTAATCCTCATTTTTCTGATTCCGTAGCAACAACATCTTTAGAAAAATGTGCAAGATTATCTAAAGATTTAACAAAAGAAATAGAATAAGGTTTAGAAGATGAATGAATAGATAACAATAAACCATTCCGGGCTTTCTTACTGTTCGGCGAAACCCTGGATGAGGTATCCAGGATTTACTTGAAGGTAACGATGGAAAATCTTTTGCAAGATCCATATAAAACACAAAGAAAAATGAAGTGATCTGACAAATTAGGGCATCGTATTCCTACGCAAACCTCCAAGCCCTAGAATCGCCTCTTTTCCCCAGAGCTTCTCTCTCTTCGCGATATTTTTTACCAATCGATATGTCAATCTCAAAGTTCTAGTTCGTTCTGCAGATTTTCCTCAATATAATGCTTGGAGAAAAAGAGATAATATCAAAGGTTCTGATTTGTATGAAATACAAATCAGAACCTTTGATATTATCTCTTTTTCTCCATGCAATCTATTGTGGAAAATCTACATAATGAACTAGAACTTAAGGAACTTCCACACAATCTCCCAAGTCAGTAGATTTGCGATTCTGATCATTCGTTAGATCAGAGATTAACCCTTCCTTCTTCAAATATGAGACATTGCAAACTTCATCAGCATTCATTATAGTCCCTGTCACCAGCTCCCTCTTCGAATTGGGTTCAATTAGCCTATCCCGATCTAATTGCATATTTTCTGGAATAACTTTATCAAAATTGATTTTCTTACTAGTGGCATGGAGGAAGGAGATGCATTCAAATAAACCTTTGTAATTGTATTTAATCCAGCTTTGAAAGTATAATTAACAATCTCTTCCACCATTACATTCTTTCCTTTACCATAAATCTCTAACTTTTTCTTCGGCAAACAACCACCTTCGTTAATGACTAATGGCATTCCAGATTTCATATTTGGTTTTGACATTTGAGCAAACAGGGGCTTCTCATCTCCAAAAGCTGGGGGAGAAGAAGAATATGAACGTGTAGGAGCAATCATAGCTCTTGAAGAAGAACAACAATCATCAAGAGGTCACTCGCCACAGGTGGCTGACGAACTTTCTCCACCATTGATAGCGTAAATACCATGCAGATGAAAATTTGAAAAACCAACTGCAAAGTTTGACGATTTCCTCATACCTTCTCTCTCTAAAGGTTATTACATTAATCAACAAAATTGGAGGAGCCCGCATTCTGGAGAGATTGGACAGGTGATTTCTTAACTCAACGGCTTTAAATTCATCTCATCATTTGGTTGTTAGACATTTAGCTAGAATATCTTCAGACCATAGTCCAATTTTACTTAACTTTATGGATTTTAAACTTGCAGCTAAGAGAATTATAAGATTTGAGGATGTTTGGGCCTCAAATCCGGCATCTTTATCTTTGGTGAAAAAGGAATGGAACGAGGTGTATCAAGGTAGCTATGCTCATATTCTGAATACCAAATTCAAAAAAAACTTTGAAAGCTCTGTTTTATTGGAGTAAGGAAAAACATAAAGATATGATTCTCTTAAAAGATTGCTTGTTGGATGAGATTATGGAACTTCAATCTCAGGAGTCGAATTCTGGACTTCTGATGGAAGAAGAATGATGGGTGCTGAAAAACAAAGTTAATGAATTAAACTCTACAATGGCTCGGCTGAATGATTGGTGGAAGTAGAGAGCTAAAGTAAAATGGTTATTTGATGGTGATAGCAATACCAAGTGCTTCCATTCTTATTCTAGTGCTAGAAGGAATTCAAATAGTATTCTTAAAATTAAAGATGAAAATGGCAATTTTTTGGAAGAGCATATGCAAATAGAGGAAGTGTTTCTTCGGTTCTTCAATAAAAAAAATCAAAACATAGGGACTATATCTCATACAGGTGGCCTCAGCCGCGGAATACCTTGGTGGATGATGATAGAAATATGCTTAATAGTGACTTCTCAGTGGATGAAATAGAGCATGTTATTGAGAATACTGAAGGCAATAGTGCACCAGGTCATGATGGGATTTCATATTCGTTTATCAAGGGATAATGGATCATCAAAACTAATTTTTTAAATGCTATAAAGCATTTTTTGTGTCATGGTGAGTTGGACAAAGGTTAGAATGACACATTAATAGTTCTCATTCCTAAACTGAGCAACCCGTTATTGGAAATAGGACTAACATCTAGAGAGTTTCCTAATTGGTCCTGAACTTATATAGGGTAGATGCTCCTAACTAATGCAATTAAATTTTAATTAATTAGTTACTAATGCAATGCATGCTAGTTGAAAAGTTAGCTCATAAATGCTATAGAGTTTTAAAAATAGGCTTAAAAAAATAAATTTTTAAAAAAGACTGAGTCTCCCTAGGTCCGACACTTCATCCTCATAGGCCAGATTATCCGTACTCTACTCGTAGGAAGGGAGATGTATTATAACAAGGAAAGAAAAATGCAGTAATATGCATGCGACCCCGGACGATTCTGACAGTTCTCTAGGTTTGTTAAGTTTTTATGTTATTTAGACTTAAATTTTTAGAAATTAGTTATGAGTAGAAAATGTTTTGTTGTCCTTAGAGAGCCTAATGAAATCCAGGCAAAAACAAAAGCAACATGCAATAAAGAAACCTAAAAAAAGTAGGTATTTTCTACTGCACAATCAGGTAAACACATCAATATAAATAAACCAATCAAGTAAATATCCATAGGCCAACTACCCTTATTACAACCCAGGGTATGCATAAAAAGTAAAGTGGCTGGGCACCACTGCCAACAACCCAGATTTCTAAACCTATGACAGACGTCAATAACTTTGAGTGGGATATTGGGTCTTCAATCTTCAGTCTTATGGATGTCTTCTCCTTGGACTCCTTGGAACTCTCCTCCTTGGACTCCTTAGATTACTCCTCCTTGGACTCCTTGGATTCGTCGTGGCTTGAATATCCAAACGAAGAAACAATTCTCCCTTTATGGAGTATTTCCTTTTCTCTTTGGATATCTAAAGCCATCCAACTCGGTCTTTAAAATGGAAGAAGACTCTCCCCTTTAGGGATGCCTTCTTCTTTTGTAATACGAGTTGTATAAGAATATCCCAACTCAAAGTTGTTTTTATAATCTTAACAATTATTAAAAAATTTTACATTAATTGAAAAGCAGAAAAATTCTAAAGTCACCTAAAAGGTTATCCTAATAAACATCCCAAGTAGTTATAATATCTCAACCAGTTATATATGAAATAAAAGTGCACATCCATATTCTTGGCCATGCTCTTAAACATTGAGGGCTAAGCAGTCCACCTGTAGCACCTATAGCAGTTATGATTATTTTTATTTAGCCCTCATTTTATTTTAGGGGAGCTCAGCAAGCACCTACATAAAACAACATCAAAAATCATGAAAGGGCCCCCCTTTTAGCATAGCGTGAGCATGGCCACCTGCAAGTAGAACTATATATATATTTATATATATTATTATATAATATTATATTATATATTATGGCGCCTCAATCCTAGGGGTAATTCTAACGCCACACATCATTTTCATAGAGTGCAGGAAAAATAAGCAAACACAAACAATAATTTAAAAAGTATCCAGTGAAAACTACGAAAAAGCTCCGCACACAGTAGAAAAATAAAGACCACCGTCCTTAGCCTTATCTAGAATAGTGCCCTAGCAAAACAAATTCTATGTGTGTTGTATAAGATGGGTGCTTGGATATTCTGTAAGCTGGGGGTGTTATATTAAATGTTGCCTAAAGTTCGGGTTATGATTATAGTCTGAAAAGAATTTTTAGTTAAAGTTTTATAGTATTAATGAAATTAGGGTCCATTTTAAGTTATTTAAGTTTGTATGTTTTTTTTGTTGATTTTTTTTTGTTTTTTTGTTCTTGCATTTTGTTGTTTTTTTTTTTTTTTTTTTTTTTGTTTGTTTTTTTTTTTGTTCTTGTGTTTTTTGTTGATTGGTTTTGTTTGTTTGTTGTGTTGTTTTTTTTTTTTTGTTTTGTTTCTTTTTTTGTTGGGGTTTGGGGTTTTTTTTTGTTGTTTTTTTTTGTTCTTTTTTTTTTGTTTTTTGTTTTTTTTTTGTCTGTTTTCTTTTGTTTGGTTTGTTTGTGGTTGTGTCTTTTTTTGTTTTTTTTTTGTCTTTCTTGTTTTTCTGTTTGTTTTTGTTTTTTTTTTGTTCTTTTTTTGATAGTTTTTAAAGATTTAGTGTAGTTATGTTTGAAGTTCAGGTTTCATTAGCCCATTTTTGAAGTCTCGGGCCTCCTAGGTATTAGACTGAGGGGGTCCAAAATATCACTATAGAAAATAGGCTAGATTTGGGTCTCCTTTCACTTTAGGAAAATACTAGACCTTTATATGAGTGGTTAGACAGGTAATACACTAAATTTGAAGTTTCTTCGGCAAAGTTATTAATTTTCCAAGTTTCGGGCCCCGACTATAGGCTCGGGGTTGACTAAAAGTTGACTTTCTAATTTAAGTGAGTTTCTAGAATTATAATACTTTTAATAAATACTAGGCCTTAATTAGGAGTCTAATGCAAGTGAGTTGCCTAATTTGAATTTTTACAATTATTTATGAATTTTAAAGATCGGAGTAAGTTTTGGGAATTATCAGAATTATCTAATAAAGACTGATTTTAAGGTTTTGATCCAAATCAGCTCCAAACTGATTGAAATCACTCTTAAAGGTCAAGAATGACCATATAAAGTGTTTTAGGAAATTTTAAGATTTTTAATAATTTTTAATGAGTTATTAGGAAAAACAAAAGATAATTTCACCTAAGGTCAAATTAAGGATCAAACCTAAAGTCAACATAAGAAGCCTATTATCTAAGGTCAAGGATCAAATTCTAAATAGATCAAGGTATTTTGGGTATTAGAAGGTCTCGGGGCCTATTTAGCAGGTTGATTAGGGTTGGTTAATTAAGGTTTTAACAAGCCTAAAAATTTGTATAAAAAATTCTAGGATATTCAAGATGTCTTGTAAGTTCAAATGTAGAAGTTTTCATGTCAATCAGTGATCTATCCTAGCTCCTAGAAATCTTCTAAGTTTGCTAGATGGGTCCTTTATTATTATCCTTAAGGTGTCACTAATGTTTTAAAGGTTTAAAGTAAGTTTTACACTAATGAAGGTAATAAATGCATGGTATACAATAAAATAGTAAACACACCATGTCCTTAAATCTAGGAGAGCTAAACTAAGTGTGGTGCATCCTACGCATGCAGACTACGATAAAAGAAAGGAAATATGACTAATGAAGGGATTAGTGAATGATTGAGACTCAATCATCCATAATCCACTCCCCCATGATTGCTCTTCATATACAAGACCTATGTTTAAAATTTCATGTAGTGGGTTTCCCAAATTAGGAGATTATATATAAGTAATTTTAAAATAGTTTTAAAATACTTATAAAGAATATATATAATTTTGCAAATTAATGTAATTGAAAGTAAATCAATTCATAATAAATGACTATAGGGAGACCCACTGACCACCCGATTGAGGTTTCAAAATAATTTGAAAGTAATTTTTAATTTCAAAAATATTATTATATAGTTATTAATAATATTAAAAATACTCAAATATAGCATAAAAGAAAATCTATCAAACAGTCAAAATCGGTTCATGAAAATAATTGTAAATTAAAATTCATAATTTTCCAAAGAGAACGAGGTATGGCACGCCAAAATCTGATTTGAAATGAATAAGATATGAATTTTCTAAGTTTAAAGGTAATAAAAGCTATTTGAAAATAATTTTAAAGTAAATAATATTTAAAAATAAAAAAAATAATTATTAAAGAAAATTAAATTAAAATAAAAAGTTTCTAAAATTAATGTTATGATTATAGTAATAATGATATTAAACATTATTTTTAAATAACACCAATAATAATAATGATAATGATAATAGTTTTAAAATAATAATAATAATAATAATCTAATTAATAATAATAACAATAATAACATAATAATTAATAATAATAATAATAATAATATAATAAAATTAAAGATAATAGTATAGGTTGAAATTTAATAATATAATAATAATAATAATAATAATTATTATTTATAATAAATCCAAAAAATAGATATAAAATAGTTAAAATTAATAATTATTGTAAATAATTATAACTATAATAATGGTTGTAATAGTATAATATTAATTATTAGTAAAATTAGAATAATGATTTTTAATTTAAAAAGGTTTTTTACTGTTTTTAAAATAATTAAAAATATAATAATTATTTTTAAATGAAAATAAATTTAAATTAAATAAGATTAAAATACAAGCGATTTGATATATTATATGTATTTTTTGGATGAAAATTGAATTTTCTATGATTTTTTGAAGTTAAAATAGGTTAAAACCAATTTAAAATAAATAAATAACACTTAAAAACTGCGGGCTGACACGTGGCAGGCTCTGATTGGCTGTTTTAAACCGCAGCCAATTGGCAATGATTGCACTACCAGGCAATCATTGCCAATGATTGCGGCGGCACGGGACCCACGCCATGCCACTTATCCACGTAAGCAGAGAGCTGGATGTGCTGTTTGGCCCAAACACAGAACAGTGAGATCATAGTCGTTGATCTGCGATTTCCTGCAGTTCAAAAGGAACGAACCGAAACCCTAGAATGGTTTTTTGCCTCGTTCTCCCCAAATACTAAACGAAACGTGATGAAATTTGAAACGTGGGCTCTATACATGAAGAGCATTCATGGGGTATAGTTTTTTTGGCTTAAAAGCAGCTTTTCAGAAAGCTATTTTACCATATATGTGATGAGCTATTCTAAGGGTTTTTTTAAAGATCTAACCATTTGATTTTTGCGTTCTTAGGCTTGTTGCACTTGTAGATTGTCCACACACAATTTCCTAGTTGGGATCGAGCTCCGAAACACCTTGGATCGGACGGGATCTTCTTTGGAATGTTTTGAGCCTCGGGTCGCTGGATCTCGCCGTCGACGAATGTTTGACGGCGGGATTTGGTTGGAAAAGATTTAGGGAGGTAGGAAGAACTCTCACAAGAAGTCTTGATGCTTGAGAGAGCCTAGGGAGAGAGATCAAAAGCAAAAGTCTTCCAATCAACCTAAATTTCACTATTTAAATGCTCAAACCCTATTATCGACGGCCATGATTAGATCTAGAGGTCATTAGGAGGGAAATCCATGTGATTCCATGGGATTTTGAATTATAACCCATTAATGGGGCTTTTAAATGCATTAATTAGGTCTTAAATGGGCTTTAATAGGTCATATTTGACCCATTATAACTTAGGTTGACTAAGTCAAAAGTTGACTTGGTCAACCTAGCCCATTAAGCCCAGGGAAGAGAGGGTTTGAGCCAAAAGAGAGGTCAACAATGATGATAAAAAATAGCCTTAGTTGATCGTACAGTATGAACCATTTTATACAACACGAAAACCAATCAGAAATTAATCCTTGATTTATTGACTAATCATGGGGGTTAATTTAAGTATTTATTCAAATTTTCATATTGTACGATTCGATCGTATAGTACGATCAGTTCAAAATTTATGATTTAAGAACATACTTAAATTAATTTTATGAATAGGGTTTTTAATTAAAAATACATCGTACAGTATATCAATGATCGTATAGTACGATTTGTTCATAGATATTAGTTGAGCCACAGTATGTCGTACAGAACGATTGAATTCATACAGTATAATCTATAGAGAATAAAAAATTTTCCTTTGAAAGAAAACTCTCCCCCTGTGTGTGTGCATGGTTGCTTAGTGTGCATACATTTTGTGGCTAGACTCAAGAAAAGAAAAACTAAAAAAAATTAAAATTATAAAGTTATAGAATTCACATCCTACTCTACCTAGTCTGGAGTCTTCTTGTTGTCTTGAGTAATATGTGATCTACTTAAAATTTTAGTACTCACATATAAGAGAAAAATTCAAAATATTCAATAAATAATGAAATAATTCAAATTGACATTATTTGTCATCATCAAAATCTCAAGCTACGGGTCTTGGACTGCAACAATCTCCCCTTTTGTTATTATGTCAAATAATGTTGTTGATAAGCAAATTATCATAGTTTTTTTTTGTATTTTTTAAGTAAATATAAAAGCATGAACAAAAACATGGATTGAGATAAACAAACATGCATTTCATTGTAATAAAAAAATAATAAATAAGACATGCCAATTAAAGTATAGAACAAACTTCTCCCCCTTTTGACATTAACAAAAAGAGAAGTAACAAACAATACTTAGAAAAATAAAAGATAATGACAAGTCAAAAAGTAGGATCTTGATCAGGTGGTGGTGGAGGTGGCTGAAAGTAGTGGTGGATGGACGCAAACTGTTGATCAATTGAAGAAAATCTTTACCCAAATCATCGCATGTCCTCCTCGTGTTATTAGTATTTATCTTGGATATGAGCATCAAGACAACTTTGGTTTTGGTCGAATCATTCAACTAGATCATCTTGAGGATAAGTAGGTGCAGGTTCTCGGTGTGGTGCATGTCATCTTTGTGGAGCAGGTTCTCCTACTGGAGTAGCCTCTCCTTCTTCATCAAAATTCAGCTCATCATGCACTTATCCCCAGTGAAATATAATACAAAAGAAGGCATTCGTATAGAAAATAGGTAGATTGTTGGGTTCACTAGGATAGATTAACTGGCATTTGGTTTGAAGAATGTAACCTATGGGGTAGCCAAGAGCTAAGTTGAGTTTTCTACGGGTAGTTGGAAGGCGAACTAGGGTCATGTTTAGGATATAGTCAAGAATTAAATTGGCTTCATCAAATTTAGTGTTTTACGTGATGAGGTAGGTGACAACAAATAGGATTGGGGTCATGCAAATCTTATCGCCAGCTTTGGGTATGATTGAAGTTCTAATAACATGTTGAATGATACAAACTTTTTGGGTTTGAGATAGGACAAGGGGTTGGTGTTGGTGAAAAGCAACATTCCTAAGGACTAGATTGATGGTACTCTAGTCAAATTCATTTTTAAGGAAAAAGTGGGCTCTAGGACCTTCAATAGAAAGCCCAATGTATTGGGCGAGGTCTACCTTAGTGATTTTGATATTTTACCGGTAGACATAGGAGGTGAGGGTTAAGTTTTCTACATTCATAGTGAGATTGGAATGGAATTAAAAAAGAAGCTCATAATTATAAGGAAAAGCCTGGGTAAGTAGGAATTGTAAAGTAGTGGATGCAAATAGGCTCATCACCTCAAAATTTAAGGCGGCTTGATTGAGCATTCGAGAGGTGTGTTGGATGACTATGGCACCACAAGAGGGGTGGGGGGGGGTGAATTGAGTTTTTTCAAATTTTTATTAAAAGAAGAAAATTAAAATGATTTTAAAGAAATTTTGAAAAGATTAAGTGATCACACAATATTTATGAAAAATGACAAGGAAAAATAAATGCAAGAAATGAAAATAAGAGGCAAGATATTTTTACGTGGTTCGGCCCGAATTCCAATCCGACTTACGTCCACGCTAGCCAACCCTCAAGCTAGAATTCACTAATCCCAGGTTTGCTTTGCAACCTCACTTCTTTAAACCAAAGAAGTTCTTTACAACCTAAGTACTCTCCTACATGGGCGAGTACAACCCAATTTAATTACAATTAAAACTTCACTAAGCCAAATGGCTTAGATCAAGAAAATGAAAAATACAATTTGATGTAAATAATACAAGCTCAAATAATCTTACAATAAAATATCTATAATATTTGACGTGATCTTATAAATTAATTTTAATCTCCTCTCTACTTGCAAATGAAATATTAAATTTGCTCACTTTAAGATATATTTATATTTTGTTTAAAATAAGAATAATATATGAAATAAAAATATATTCTTGCTGATTTAAACTTTAACTCTTCAAATAAAATAAAATGAATTAGATTATACATATAAATCTATGCCACCTTAAAGAAGTAAAATACTTGCTTTGCTAAACTTTATGAATTTAAAAGATATGATACATAAAACTTTAATATAAAATTTTCAATTAGTATTTCACCATAAAATATGTATTTTCAAGAAAGAAATATATGGTTAAATCAAAAAAGAACAGCAAGTAAAGATTTAGAGATGGAAAGTAAACTCAAGAACTGAAGAGAGATTACTCGGTTTTGTGTGTTGATGCTTTCCAATAATGATTTTGATCTCACAAATGAAAAGAACGCTTGGAATAAAATCAAGGCTTCTCCTCTCAAGATTTAGCATGTAAAGAGGAAAGGAAGAATGGAATAATTGTAGGAGATTTTCCTTTTTTGCAGCCCTTACATGAGGAAGATGAGAGGTATTTAAAGAGAAAGGGCAAGTAAAGCCACATTTGAATAAAAATATTATTCTAATATGTTTTCTATCAACTAATAATATTATATTTGATCAAGAATTAAATTATATTAAATAAATATGAGATTCAAACGTCTATTAAATGGCTAGCCACATGGGAAGGGTAAAAGCCATCATATGCATCCAAAATATGGCTAAAACGGCTAGTAGCAGATTTTATTTAAATCAGATAATGTTTGGAAATTCTTTATAAATCCAAATGAAATCCAAATGAATCATATAACCTATCAATTTATATTTACAGAATCCAAACAATCTAAGCCAATAAAAACGAGACCATGTTTCGAACAAAACATTATCATATTTAGTAAAATAAAAACTCATGTACATTTTTAAATATTTAAGGATATATTGAATATTAATATAATAATATTATGTATTATATATAAAATTAATCATACATTAATAAATAGATATGAAATAAGTCATAAATAAAATAAGTATATAATAAAAATTTTGCCAAATAAGCTTATTACCTTTAATATTCCTAATTAGATAACTTTACATATATGAAGGTTATAAATTTATTTAATAAAGAAGTCTTATATATTTCTATATCAAGATTAATATATAATTAATAGATATTTAGATTGTGAGCAAATCAATTCATGCAAGTAATATTGGTGGACCACTAACAAACTCCTACGATAATGTAAAAGGCTTCAAATTATGCATCTTGGTCCATCTTAATCTCAACATTTGATTGATCTTGAGTTGTGCAATGTAAATCCCATAAGCAATTACAATGCACATCATTAAACCTGAAATACTTAGCACACAAATTAGAGCATCCAAGCATATATTTGTTATCATCAAAATCTCTTAAATAGGTAATGAGGTAGATAATATCAACAATCTCCCCCTTATATTCACATCACCTTTATTAACATGATCTCTAATAAAATGATGTCTAATCTTTATGTGTTTAGTCCGTGAATGTTGGATAGAATTTTTTGTTAAACTTATAACACTTGTATTATCACATTTAATGAGAATATTTTTAAGCTTAATTCCAAAATCTTTTATTTGTTACTTTAGTCATAAAACTTAAGCAACACAACTACCTACGGCTATGTACTCTGCTTCAGCAGTGGATAAGCAACTGAATTTTATTTTCTAGAAGATCAAGAAATAAGCGATGATCCTAAAAATTGACAGGTTCCAGATGTACTTTTTCTATCAACCTTACAACCAGTATAATCTGTATTAGAATATGCAACTAAACTATATGATAATAAATTTTTAGGATACCATAAGCCTAACTTATGAGTTCCAATCAAATAGCGAAATATTCTCTTAACAGATATTAAGTGTGATTCCTTAGGATTAGCTTGAAATCTTGCACATAAACATACAAAAAATATAATATCAGGCTGACTAGTAGTAAGATACAAAAGTGAACCTATCATACTCCTATAAAGTTTTTGATCTATGGTTTTCCTGATTCATCTAAATCAAGTCTAGTTGATAGGCTTATAGGAGTTTTACTCAATTTGAATATCTTTATATCAAACTTTTCTAATAATTCATTTATGTATTTGATTTGACATATGAATGTGCCAGACTCTAATTGTTTTACTTGAAGTCCTAAGAAAAAGGCGAATTCTCTCATCATACTCATTTCAAATTCTATTAACATTAATGAGGAAAACTTATGAGATAAACTTTCATTTGTACTTCCAAATAATATATCATCAACATAAATATGTATAAAAATCAAATCTTCTCCAATATTTTTGATAAAAAGAGTTGTATCTACCTTACCTTTTCTAAAATTATGTACTATTAAAAAGTTACTTGACCTATCATACCAAGCACGTGGAGCCTGCTTTAAACCATATAATGCTTTCTTTAATTTATATACATGATTAGGAAAATTAATGCTTTCAAAACCTCGTAGTTGTTCTACAAAAATATATTGATCAATATATCCATTCAAAAATGCACTTTTGACATCCATTTGAAAAAGTTTAAAGTCCTTAAAACAAGCAAAGGCAAAGAGTAATCTAATGGCTTCTAGTCTTGCTATGGCTGCAAAAGATTCTTTAAAGTCTATTCCTTCTATTTGTGTGTACCCTTGTGCAACTAATCTAGCTTTATTTCTAATAATACTTCCTGAGTCATCTAGCTTATTTTTATAAACCCATTTAGTTCCAATAATATTTTGATCATGAGCAAAGTCTATTCCTTCTATTTTTTTTTTTGAGAAAATGCATAAATTTGCATTAGAAAAAAAAAGTTAACCTAATACAAACTATTAGAAAGAACTAAATGATCCTTTTTTTAACAACAAAAGGATCTTATTTAAAATGTAATTTGTTACTTTAAACTTATTATAATTGCATTGAAATCCACTAACTCCTATTTTGAAACTGTTGAGATGCAGGGGAAACCAAAATATAAGACAACCCGAAGGTTGATTAGTATCCCAGAGTTCCCATCCAGTAAGAGAATAAGAATTAGTAAAAATCTCATAAACAATTAGGCAAAGTTTAAAAGAACAAATTAAACTAAGAAAAAGAAAATGAAATCTAAAATTAAAATTACATTTCAATAATAAATTCCAAAAGTTTGATATAATTATATCAAACTTTAGATCAAATTCTCTAACTGTACCAAAAAATAACTATGGTATGATTTCTATCAAGTGAAGAATCAAACTTCAATTAGCGGGCTAAGAGGAGGAGAAACTTTCCCCAATCGTTCTCTCTTCTGTGATCAGTTTAATCTTCCTTCTAGGTAGATTCCTTTTCATTCGGACCACAAAGTTTGAAGTTCCTATTGAATAAGACTGCCTTTGATCTGAGGAGCCATTCTTAACAATTTTATCACTCTTTTTTAAAGAATTAGCCTTTTTGAAAATTCAAGCTAATAGCTGATGGCGGGGAGAGGAAGAATAAAGGGAATGTGTATGCATTACCAATCCATTATATTCAGCGCCAAAGAGTTGTGAGAATAAATCAATTAATGACTCACATGAATTAGTCAATCTTAAAAAAGGAGATACGGATATCTTTAAGGAGTAATGACATTCCTTTATAATACAGCAACCGACGAATTCTTATAGTATTTGTTGGAGAGGGACCAGTATTTATAAGAGACCATAACTAATCTGAGATTTTAAAATCGAGAATCAAGCTTTCTTACTCAACATTCTGATTTTTCAAAATTTAAATTTTGAGAGTATCCAGGATTCATTCAACATTTATCAAGTTCACAATAATTCAATAATTTCTTCTAAAAATTTTGCTGTCCAATATTATCACAGCCTCAGCTAATAAGTATTAGAAATATGTAGTTAGAATAAAAACAGAATCCAGTGAATAATGATTGAGACAGGAATTGATTTTCAAATTCTGGATTAAGCAACCACTCGATCTTCATTTCATGAATTATCAGGCAACTTCTTCATTTAGAAAAATAGGAAATATGACATCTCACGCTTGATCTATCGTAGGCTGAATTTACAACCATTCCCGCTGCAAAGTATTTGAGGTAATAACCGTCTGGAGTTCAGATAGAAGACTTGGATCCAGATTATATATGCAGCTGCACAATACACCTTGGCAGTTAGAATTGGTTTTTACAATGATTTCTTTTTGTCCTTTTGAATTAATCACTTGCATCAAGGCCATAAAGGATTATGCCTATGGTTGAGATGGATGGAATTCTCTTCCTCAATTAAGGAGCAGAACTGATGATATCAACTATTGTTCCTATTTACGTTCCACATTGAACAAAGTGAAATAGTTTCATATTCAAATTTTGAAACCAAGAAGGTCACCATAACTCCAACCCTATCAACCCCATATATCCAGTAGGGAAGTTTAGAGTTCATTAACTCGGATGCTATGCTCTAGCAAAGATTCTCTTCTATCTGCCCGACTACGAACATATTGACCCCATCTAAAAAAAGAATAGTAATGGAAGTTACCAATCACATAAAGAACAATATCTAGTGAATATTGATTCATCTTAGCAGTAAGGTATGTGAGGAAGACGAACCCAAAGATTGGGGAAGATATACCCCCATCCAACATGAACTAAAGGAGAAGAATATTAGGAGATTCAATATTGATCATAAGAAACAAATTGCAAAACCTACATACAAACAAAAGTCTTCCATATAGAGGGAATTCTTCACAAAGAACTATCATGAGATATGAATGAACATAATCAGCCATCTAGACAAGGTTATGTAGTGGAGAAATCCTCCCATATATCTCTTCATTGTTTTCTCAGATTCAATACCGAACATTTAGAGAAAAGGAAACGATTTTTTGCAAGGTTTTAACCACAAAGAGTTGATTTCGAAACTTGCATATTGATTTTTCCTTCTCTAATATCTAGTTGAACCACATTAGAATCTTCAACTGATCAAGTTGTTCTTATATAGTTCCAAGTATATATTAAGGTGGTGGATTGTTTTATCCACACATTAGGAGAAGTGCGTATCCAGAATTGAAGAAAAATTACGGAAGTGCTTTGATGGGTGAGGTCATTCCTTGTGTTGTGTCAGAAATATCAACAAAGTGTACTCTTTGAAGAGAGGCTTCTGTTGTCAATAGCAACAACAAAGAATTTGGTAAAGGAGATGAAAGGAAATCTATAAGAATTACCTCTTGTCCTTTACTAAAAATCGGCAAATGGCTTGTGTTTGTCAACAAACGCCTTTCGTGCGTTGATCACAAGCGGAGAGTTTCATCAAAATCCAAAAATTGAGAGGGAGAATGCCGTCTTGAAGATAATCTACCGTGGTTGAATCCAAACATTAGTTGAGAACGACCTCGCGGATAGCATAAAACGGGCTTTGGGATGATTCCGAATCATCCATTGGATGATCGGTCAGCGCGTTCAACATCTCCAATTCAAGCACCCGAAATCGTGTCAAGATATGATCTTCCAATCCTCCTTAATTTCGTGGAGCGTTCTCTCTCTTCCTTCGAACTTTTATCCTCCTTATTGATCAAGTTACTTAATTTGTGGAGGTTCCGTATACTTGTCATTCTATTTGTGTGTACCCAATTGTGCAACTAATCTACCTTGTATTTCTAATAAATACTTGACTGAGTCATCTAGCTTATTTTTATAGAAGTCATTGAGTTTTCGAATTATATTTTGATCTGAGTTTATGAGCCGTAACTCCAAACATCAATTTCTAATAATTGATTAAGTTCCTGCTGTCCATAGCAGATATCCGAATTATTCTTGTAAGCTTCATCTATATTTTTGGTTCCATTTATGATAGAAATGTAGAAGTTCTACCTCATCCATAGGTTTATCCTACGTTCTTAACACCTTGGGGAGATCACACTTATTAACTCTTTTAGATGATTTCTATTATATCTCCATTTCTTTTAGGTAATGAATCATGCTCTTCCTCTAATGCTCTTATTTATCTATGGGTATATGTTTCAAATCCATATCATATCAAATCATTTCGTTACTAGAGTCTCCAGGTTTTCATCGCAGAAAATTACCAGTATAGATTTCTTCAAGTAATATTTTCTCTTATTGAAAAGATCTAAAAGATTTTCCAAAATTGAATAATGCCTAAGATATACCAATCATCAGAGCGCTTACTAGTCAGGAATTTACCTAAAGGATCGTCTTGATCATTATTTAAAATAAAACGAGCTAGCAATCCAAACAACATGGCTAAAAAGGCGTAAGTCTTAGTTGCTCTTTTCGAAGAAAATATTCATAAGGGGTCTTTTATAAAGAATTGGTTAATACATAAATAAACTCTATTTGTAACAGGGTATAACATCGGGGTGTTTATTGCTTCTGCCAAAGAAATAACTTGAAAGTTAGGTATATTCTATCTAGGACATTGATCTTGCTAATTCTGACCAAGTATAGATACTTTCTTTCAACTACACCATTTCTCTTTGAGGAGTCGTAGAAGAAGCATTGTAAAAAATAATATAACTCTAATTCCAATTTCCAATCAACAATAGGTGGTTTTTCAAATGATTATATTTCAAATTTCTCCCCCAAATAGAATCTGTGTTAGAATTCTATGAATCAAATAGCATTGTCTCCTACGCTGGTAAGAAAAGTTTACTCT
>NW_021318972.1:3932-6888 GCF_001605985.2 Dendrobium catenatum | reverse complement strand
CTACCAAAGTATGATTCTTTCTTTCAACTACACCATTTTTTTGAGGAGTCGTAGGAGATTAAAAATTATATCTAATTCCATTTTCATCACAATAATTTTCAAATGATTTATTTTCAAATTCTCCCCCATGATCTGTTTGAATTCTATGAATCAAATAACCTTGTTCTCTTTGAATATACTTAGCAAATTTTTTAAAATTATCAAATGCATTATTTTTATTAGCTAA
This sequence comes from Dendrobium catenatum, assembly GCF_001605985.2. NCBI lineage: Eukaryota > Viridiplantae > Streptophyta > Magnoliopsida > Asparagales > Orchidaceae > Dendrobium > Dendrobium catenatum. Next base: position 6,662 of record NW_021318972.1, on the reverse strand, counting down.
GAATAATACTCAAGTATTTCTTGAATAATCATCTATAATAACAAATCCATAATGTTTACCACCTAAACTAGTTGTGTGAATTGGCCCAAATAAGTCCATGTGTAATAATTTTAAAGGTCTATTTGTAGAAACTATATTTTTATTCTTGAATGAACTTCTCATATGTTTACCATGAATGCATGCATCACATATAGAATCAAAATGAAAATTAAATTTTGGTAAACCAACTACAAAATCAAGTTTAGAAATTTTATTCAAAGTGTGAATATTGGCATGACATAACCTTCTATGCCATAACCAAGCATTATCATTTGTAGATTTCATGCAAAGTAAATTAAAATTAACATCTTTTGTATTCTCTAAATCAATCAAATAAATATTTTTATGTCTATTTCCTATAAGAAAAATAGTTTCATTATTTCTAATAATTCAATGTGAAGCATAAAATGAAACATTTAAACCTTTATCGCATAATTGACTAATTGATATTAAATTATTTTTTTAAACCAGAAACAAATAAGACTTTTTCTAAAGTAATAGGGTTCTTACATATGTATTCAATGCCAATAATCTTTCCTTTTGCATTATCTCCATATGTGAGATATCCTCCATCACTTGATTCTAATGTAGAGAATTTTGCTTTATCACCTGTCATATGTCTTGAACATCCACTGTCTAAGTACTACATGCCTTCATTGATTTTACTTTGAAGGCATTAATACAAAAGAAAATCAAATGTTAACCTTTTTAACCCAAATATTTTTGGGTCCACATTCCAAATGAGTAGTATGATATCTATTATGTATGGTAGTTAAAGTACTTGCATTTTTTGGAACCCAAACAAAGATGATTGTTTAGAAACTTGTGATCTACGAGCATAACAATCAAATGAGATATGTCCTTTTCTACCACAATAGTTACACCAAATATTAGTGTTTGCATATGGCTTTGCATGATTTCTATGTGACATATAAGAAGAATTTTTATTTGATGTTGAACATGTTGGAGCTTTATAATAAACATGTGATTTTATGCATAAATCTAATCTTGCTTTTAATAGAATATTTTCTCTTTCAAGTTTACAAACAAGTAAAAAACGATCTAATAAAGAACTATTTTTATTTTTCAAGTCATCACATTCACTTTTTAAATCATGAAAATGCATATCTAAATTTTTATGCTCTTTTTCTAAAGCATTATATTTTCTTTTTATTTTTTTATATTCAATGACTAATTCATTAAAAGCATCATCTAATTCTTCATAAGAAGTATCATTACATACCTCTTGAGAATCACAATCTGATTCTCCTCCCGCCATAATGCAAATGTTCACCTCTTAATCTGATAAACTTGATTCATCTGAATCTGGGTTGGCCCATAGTTCCTTCTTTTTCTTCTTGAAAAACTTCTTTCATTTCTTGTTAGTCTTTCTCTCTACATCCATCTCTTTCTTTTTTGAATCAATAAGATATGGACAATCTCCTCTTATATGTCCTGGCTTCTTGCAATGGTAACAAATAATCCCTTCTCCTGCAGAAAATTTCTTAGTTTGAAATTTATAATTTTTGGATTTCTTATACCTTTGATTTGACTTCCTTAGTAATCTTCCAAATCTTCTTGAAAGCATGGCCACTTCATCGCTATCTTCATTATAGCTTGATGAACTAGGTTTGCTTTATCCAAATCTTCTTGCAATTGTTGGATGACTATGGCACCCCAAGAGGGGGGGGGGGGGGGGTGGGGGTTTGGGGGGGGGGGTGATTGGGGTTTTTCAAATTTTTATTAAAAGAAGAAAATTAAAATGATTTAAAAGTAATTTTGAAAAGAGTAAGTAATCACACAATATTTATGAAAAATGACAAGGAAAAAGAAATGCAAGAAATGAAAATAAGAGGTAAGATATTTTTACGTGGTTTTGCCCAAATTCCAATCCGACCTACATCCACGCTAGCCAACCCTCGGACTAGAATTCACTAATCCCAGGTTTGCTTTAGAAACCTCACTTGTTTAAACCAAAGAAGTCTTTACAACCTAAGTACTCTCCTACATGGGCGAGTACGACCTACATCCATGCTAGCCAACTCTCAGACTAGAATTCACTAATCCCAGGTTTGCTTTACAAACCTCACTTGTTTAAACCAAAGAAGTCTTTACAACCTAAGTACTCTCCTACATGGGCGAGTACAACCCAATCTAATTACAATTAAAACTTCACTAAGCCAAATAGCTTAGATCAAGAAAATGAAAAATATTATTTGATGTAAATAATAGAAGCTCAAATAATCTTGCAATAAAATATCCACAATGTTTGAGGTGATCTTACAAATTAATTTTAATCACCTCTCTACTTGTAAATGAAATATTAAATTTGCTCACTTTAAGATAGATTTATATTTTATTTAAAAAAAGAATAATATATGAAATAAAAATATATTATTGCTGATTTAAACTTTAACTCTTCAAATAAAATAAAATGAATTAGATTATAGATGTCATTAAAGAGGAAAGGAAGAATGGAATAGATTTCTGAGATTTCCTTTTGGCAGCCTTAACATGAGAAAGATGAGAGGTAATTTAAAGAGAAAGGGCAAATAAAACCACATTTGAATAAAAATACTTATTATTATATGTTTATATCAACTAATAAATGATATTTGATCAAGAATTAAATTATATTAATAAATATGTGATTCAAACGTTATCAAAACGGCTAGCCAACATGGGAAGGGT
>NW_021318972.1:1507-3832 GCF_001605985.2 Dendrobium catenatum | reverse complement strand
AAAAAGTCATCATATGCATCCAAAATAGGGCTAAAACGGCTAGTATCAGCTTTTATTTAAATATGATAATGTTTTATAAATTCAAATGAAATCCAAATGAGTTATATAACCTATAAATTTATATCTATAGAATTCAAACAATCTAAGGCAATAAAAACTAGACCACGTTTTGAACAATAAATTATCATATCCAGTAAAATAAAAACTCATACACATTTTAAAATATTTAAGGATATATTGAATATTAATATAATAATATTATGTATTATATATAAAATTAATCATACATTAATAAATAGATATGAAACAAGTCAGATTAAAATAAATACATAATAAAAGTTTTGTCAAATAAGCTTATTACCTTTAATTTCCCTAATTAGATAACTCTCCTAATTTGATAATAATTAATCAATCAATGATGGTTATGAAATTTATTTATTAATGAAATATTATAGATTTCTATATCAAGATTAATATATAATTAATAGATATTTAGATTGTGAGCAAATCAAATCATGAAAGTAATATTGGTGGACCACTAACAAACTCCTACAATAATGTAAAAGCCTTCAAGTTATCCATCTTGGTCCATCATAATCTCAACATTTGATTGAACTTGAGTTGTTCAATATAAATTCCATAAGCAATTATAATGTACATCATTACACTTGAAATACTTAGCACAAAAATTAGAGCATCCAAGTATATATTTGTTATCATCAAAATATCTAAAATAGGCCATGTGGTAGATAATATCAACAAGGTGGTGATCTTACAAGCCTTGAACAGTACAATCAATATCATACAGTACGATCTTAAAGAATTATGTTCATCCTGAGGAGTCATTTGTACGATCATTGATGAACATTTTCGTACAGTACGAATAAGTGTTTGTATAGTACAAATTATAATTATGTCATATCGACCGACTTTAATTCATCCTAATCCATTTGCATACATGGATCATTCTATATGAATAAGAGATATCATATAGTACAAAGTGTAATTATATCGTACCAAATGATTTGAATGCATATCTATATGGATTGTATAGTACGATGATAATCGTATAGTACTATATATAGAGAGGAATTAAATCTAAAATGTTGGTTTAACAGAGGGCTGTGATTGGTGCAGCTTTAATAAATCATACAGTATGAAAAGGAATCATATAGTATGACGGGAAAAGAATTATTAATTTTTAGGTTTAGTTGTGAGTGTGTTACGATCAAGAAACACCTTAGACAAGAGTTTTTTTATTGGTTTTATTTTTTTATAGATTTTGAGTTTTGTTTTTGTTTTTGATCACGCATGAACGTCTATGACACTAAGTCTTGTCTTCAAAGTGCTTAAGGTGTCGTAGGCTGGTGGTTTTGTTAATATGTCTGCCAATTGATCTCTTGTAAATATATGTTGTAATTCAATGTCTCCCTTAGCTACATGAACTCTTATGAAGTGAAGTCTAATGTCTATGTGTTTTGTTCGAAAGTGTTGAATTGGATTTTTAGATATGTAGATTACACTCGTGTTCTCACATGTGATTGGGATGGTTCCTACGAATAATGCAAGATTAAGAAGTTTTTGTTTCAAACATAGTACTTATGCAACACAACTTCCTACATTTATATATTCTATCTCATCCGTCGAGAGGGCTACTAAATTTTGCTTCCTACTGGGACAAGAAACTAAAGATTGTCCTATAAATGTGCAAGTTCTAGAGATGCATTCCTATTTACCCTACATCCTGCAAAATTAAAATATGAGTACCTTAAGAATTTTAAAGGAAGTGTTGTGCCTAGGATACCAAATTCCTAAGTTCGGGGTGCCTAGTAGATATCTAAAGATTCTTCTGGCCATAGTTAAGTGAGACTCTTTAGGATCAGCTTGAAATCGGGCAAAAAGGCACACACTAAATATTATGTTTAGTCTACTTGCATTTAAGTAGATGAGAGATCCGATTATTACTCCATATTTTTTGGGACTACTGATTTTCCATTCTGGTTATTGTCTAGTTGAATTGTTGAGCTCATTGGGGAGTGTTCATCGGCTTAACATTATCCATTTCATATTTTTTTAGAATATCCATAATGTATTTAGTTTAGATAAGAAATGTTCTATTTTCTATTTATTTTACACTAAAACTAAGAAAATAATTAAGCTATCCCATCATGCTCATTTCAAACTCATTACTCCTTATTTTTTTAGAATTCATCACATAAGATTTTATCTGCGGATCAAAATAGAATGTCATCCACATAAATATGAAAAAATGAGAATTCAACTTTAACCTTTTATAGAAAGAGAGTGGTGTCCACACTACCCTCT
>NW_021318972.1:0-1407 GCF_001605985.2 Dendrobium catenatum | reverse complement strand
CCTACACTTCTTCCTTTGACTCCAGAAATAACTGCTGAAACTTGAACCATTCCCGATTGAAAATTCCAAACCTTAATCTCCTTTGACATCAATCATTGAAAATCTTAAGTAAAATTCACGCTGCTATTTTAATCGAAAGTTTTCGTAGGAAATTTCTATTTCCTACGATGTAATTAACTACGAGGGCTTGCACTCGTAGGAGATTTAGAAACCCAGAACTTATTTTCAAAAATCAATTTTTCAAAACCATTAGTTATTTCTCTTTGGGAAAATCCAAATTTCAACGATCGTTATCTCTACTTTAAAATGATCAATAGCGATTGATAGCTTCTTTCTTTTGAGAGATATATCAATTTCTATTATGATTTTGATCATGTGATTAATGATCTCTTATCCAAATTATTATATTCAAGCAATCGATTGGACTTCATTTTGATCTTTCGAGATCATATGTTGTCTCTCCTTGAGTCTGAATATGATAATCCAGATAAATTCAAAATTATGAAATCTGAACCCATTAAGGAACGATATGATCGCCTTTTGAGACGATATATTATTTATAATGACGTGTTCAATTTCAAAATTCAAAATTAAATATTTCCCAAAGAAAATTAAATATATTTTCAAAACTATATATAATTAAATATATTTTTTTAATCAAAACAAAATTGGCGACTCCGCTGGGGAAAATCTCACTTTCCATCTTTAATCAAAACAAAATGCTCTAAATATTATGTTTAGTCTACTTGCATTTAAGTAGACGAGAGATCCGATTATTCCTCCATATTTTTTGGGACTACTGATTTTCCATTCGGGTTATTGTCTAGTTGAATTGTTGAGCTCATTGGAGTGTTCATGGGCTTAACATTATCCATTTCATATTTTTTCAGAATATCCATAATGTATTTAGTTTGTATAAGAAATGTTCTATTTTCTATTCATTTTACACTAAAACTTAGAAAATAATTAAGCTATCCCATCATGCTCATTTCAAACTCATTACTCCTTATTTTTTTTAGAATTCATCACATAAGATTTTATCTGAGGATCTATTTAATAGAATGTCATCCACATAAATATGAAAAAATGAGAATTCAACTTTAACTTTTTATAGAAAGAGAGTGGTGTCCACACTACCATTTACAAATCCTTTATATAGTAAAAAATGAGATATGTCTTTCATACCAAGCTCTAGGTGCTTCCTTTAACCAATACAATGCCTTTTTTAAATTGAATACATGGTTTGGAAATTATGAGCTTTCAAATCCGGGGGGTTACTCTGTTGCGGATCTATGGCTTATGATTTTGATGATAACAAACATTCTTTTTCTCTACGACTACCTTATCTTCTGACATTTTAGGTTCACACGATCAGACTGCAATTTGGAACCAGCTCAAGATTGGGTA
>NW_021318971.1:77076-88494 GCF_001605985.2 Dendrobium catenatum | reverse complement strand
ATTCCGCCTTGTTCCGCGATTTTGCCAGTGAGCCGGTCCAGCCTGGACCGGCTGGATCGGTCCAGTGGACCGGTCTAACACAATGCTAGTTTATGAATCAACTTTCCATGTAAATACAAAAAGCGCCCAAACTTTGATACATACGAAGGAAATCCCATTGATTAATCCTTCATATGGAGACCTTGGAAGAATGTTGCATCTACAGATTTAAAAATTAAACCTTTTCTATAATCGTTCAAAGGGTACCAGACTTGAAAGTTAAGGGTATCGATTTAAGCAAAAATAAGAAGGAATGCCCGTAAGATTATTTTGTTCACCTAAACAGTTCCGAGTTAATTGGCATTTTATCAACCGTAGACAACATTTTTAAAAACTAATATCATAGAATTATGAATTACTAGATTTCCTATAGCTTTTGAGTGAATAATGACGAATGGATATCTAATCTATCCAACATACAAAACAGAAAATAAAAGCTGCCCAAACAAAAGCTTCAATGTCAGGGCATACCTGAGCAGGGTAACTTATGTACTTGAGGGCTTCGATCCCCATCGCCGGACCAATAGTGTTGGTGATACTGGCGCTCCAATAACTCCACGATGGAGCTCCACCGGCAGATCTTCTCGAGAAAAGTTTAATCACTACCAAAATACAACCCAATGAAATCCACATTCAAAGTTACGAAAAAAAATTCAAGATACAAATCACCAAAATGGGAACTCACTCATCAACGACCAGACATAACAAACCACATTTTGAGCGAGATTCAGGAACGCAAGGTGCTCGAAACGCTTCCCATCCGGCCCAAAACGCTTAGTAGATCTGGTCACGAAAGCAAGACACATCAACAACCCTTATAACACAGTTTCTAATGAACGAACAAAAGAAGAAATCGTGAAATCTTACATGGTCTCCTGGAGAAATCCCTGGTATATATAAGAGGCCCAGATGCCAGCGACACAGAAGGCCAAGACTAGAACGCGCGGGAAACCGATGTGGCTCTCCATAATCAGATTGTGGAGAGGGATCGTGCCGCTAGATCACTGCCGGATCCGGCGTCCGGAAGCTGTGGATGATGCAAGGCTGGAACAACAATCGATGGGGTTGATGGAAAGAACGGCTGGAACAACAATCTATAGTAGAGTTCGAATCGGAAAAATATTCCGATCGGGGTGATGGGAGACTAACGTGGTGGTAATATGTAGAGTTTAATGCTGACGTGCCGTCGTTTTATTGGACGAAAGGGGAATGGCGCGTTTCTAATTGGTTGCTTGGACGTGGTTGACTTGTATCAAATGGGAAATTGCTTAGTCAATCAGAGATTGTATGGGGGCCGGATGTGTGGAAAACCGGAAAACCGGAACCGGAAGAAGAGAGCTTTAGGGGCTGTTTGGCAACAAGTGGGATTTAACTTTAGTGGGATTTAGTAAATCCTTTAAATCCGAATTTAGTAAATCCGAAATGTGTTAAATCCTAAAAACTATTTGGTATGTCAAATGTTAAATTCTGTTAAATCCTGAGAAACTGTTTGGTAACATATTTTAGGATTTATAGCAGTTAGGAATTTAAATGTGAAAAATCACTCGCTCAAACATCTCACACTTATATCAAAAAAAATTTAATTAAAATAAAAAATATAATGGGTTATAAATTTTAATAATAATGTTAGTACAAAAAATTATTTATTAAGTTATTATTCACAATATTAATTATCACTCTCACACTAATAGATTATTTAATTATATTAATTAATGCTAATTAATAATTAATTATTTATTACTAATTAACCAATTAAGTTAAAATAATAATTATTAATGCAAAATTAACAATAATTATAAATTAATTTAACTTAATTATTTAAATATTTAAATTATATTAATTAGTTAATCAATAATAATTTTAGAGGCTTCTATGCGTTTTTCCTTTCATTTCTTTTTTTCGTCGTTGCTTCTCTTCGGGCTTCGTTACTTGTTGCAGATGTATACATTGTGCCGTCGCTTCTGCACTCCTTCGTGGTTGTTCGACTTTTGCTCCTGCGATACATTTCTAGTCATTATTAAGTATAAAAGTAATATACATTTAATATACAATTATTCTTAATAATTATTTACCTATTTGATTTATTATTTATATATTGATTATAATATTTAATAAATATAGTTTTTAAGTATTTATTACGTCTACATTGTATTATACTTACATCTACTTATCTATGCAATTAAGTTAATTTATTAATTTTTAATTATTAATATGCTTTAATTAACTTTATGTAGTTTATGAACTTTTTAAAAATTGTACATATTACATATTTATTAATTTACTATAAGGTATTATAATATAAATTAATCTAATTACGTCTATATCACACTAACTCATCTAAGAGCGGTCGGGTTGCTTTCATCTTCTCTTCCGTCGTTGCTGTTTCGGTCGTTGCTTTTGGCAGGTGTAGACTATGAAATTGCCAGCTGTTTTGGTCATCCACTCGTCCTTTCGACTCTTCGCTCTGGACACTTCCCCGGATCGGAAGTTACGCATTTTGATCGGAAGCAAGAACGGAACTCCTGCTGTGAAGCTAACTTTCTCCTTTCCGCGCGTTTCTTCGATAAATCACGCTCGATTTACAAATTGACTAGCCCTCGGATTTATAAATCCGGCTATAAGCGTAAATCCGTAACGGATTTACTGATCACCGGATTTACGGCGCACAAAAACTGTTGGCCGTGATTAGCGTAAATTAGATACTAAATCCCGCTAAAATACGTACCAAGCCCCCTTAAGGTTCCCGGTTCAACCGGTCATTCCATGTATGATATCACTAAAAATAATATATATTAAAATAATATAGCATCGAAATTAATCTAATTATATAATTTTATTTAGATTATAAATTATGGGTAATTTTAATAGATCTTATCTCTCATCCATATCACATTGAAACTAAATTGAATATTGATTTATATTATATATAATTAAAGTTATATAAACATATAGTTAAGATTATTATTTTAGAATATTAAAATTAATATTATAATTAATTTTTACAATTTAACTATCAATTATATATATGAGATTTCTATAATATATATTATAACAAACTTGAAAATTTCTTAATCATTTATATAAATGTTAACTTTTTTAATCTCACATCATAGGAATATGAAAATGTTGTCTTTTAATAACTAATTATATACTTCTTCTCTTTCTAACAAAATAGATTTTATATTGGTGACATCCCATCGTATTATGGTATTAAAATCCTCATATTTAATAAGAAAATTATTTACAAAAATGTTAATAAGTGAAATATATTGTTTATAATTTCCATTTGACAATAACTCACACATAAAAATTGGCCACGTCTTTCTCTCACTTGCATCTGGTTCCCGTGTTAACATCGCATTTCGGCTTGGTTTAGGTCGATTCTCTATAAAGTCGGTTTTTAATTAATTTAATCGGTACTGCCAGATTCACATTGACAGACGATCGATCCGATTTTAAACTTGCGTTAGGGACCTAAGCATAATTATTAGTGAATAATCTCAATACATCATTATATAAATTTGTTTGAATTTAACATTGTTAAATATTTTAAATAATGCCAGCTTCATCTATTCTAACTCATAATAGTATTATAAAAATATTATAAATGTTCATTTAATGATTAATTTAATTTATTATTTACTAAGTTGTTTCTATTTATTGAATCATTTTCTATAGTTTATATCATTTTAAAAATTATGTATATTATTATATGCTATTTTATATATAAAAATATCAAATAAATATTATTGTTGTATATTTAAATATTTTATTTAGTATTTAAACATTCATAAAGATTATAGATAGCAAGGCTACTGAATGTATGCCAATTTAGTGACTACACCACTATATAAAATAAATTTATGTCGAAATTATCTTCGTACTCATCATCGCTCTCTCTAAGTGTTTTATCATGTAGTGATTAGGTCGAGATGAGTGTATTTTCTCTCAGGAGCATATCTTCAAAGAACTCGCTCGAGACTAGCAGAAAATTCATTGATTTGGGAGATCCACTAGATTTATCATGATGAAATTCATCCCAACGAATTTATGGGACATGAACATGCAATACAATGGTTGGATCACCATGAATTGCATGTTCCGCTCATAATGTCCCACTCACCAAAATATAGATGCTTATGAATGGAAATTTTCTTAATATGGAGTGATCCTAATGGGGGTTTTGCTTCTTTCATACTCAAATAGTGTTGAGGAACAACTTCTATGAAGACTACAACAGCTAATACTCACTAGATTGGGAAATCAAATTTAGTCGTGAAGGTGTCATCGAAGCTCAATCAGGTTCACTCTTACATGACTATGGAAGGCTAGGGAATAGGTGCAATTGATTGCTCTCACTATGGGGAAGCTAGAGAAGGCAATTGTTTTACTCGACCTTAGCTAGATAGTGAGCTATATATAGTGTTCAAACATGCACCTAACCAAAATTCCAACCAGGGCAAAGGTGTTCTAAGTGGTTAGGCTGATATTTGGCTAGCCTATAGGGTGCTGCCATGTGGCTTAAAATGATCAATGCTTAGTGATGGTTGGCCAAGCAATGTAGGTGACTTAAGTGGAAATGGGGCTTGGGTTAGGTTGTTTTTCAGCCATATTTGGCAAGCCATGTGCATGGTTCTGCTGAGTTGGCACTGGCTTTAGAACATTCAAGTAGCATATAGGAGCTTAGGGGCTAGTTAGACTGGGCTTGCGTAGGTTAAATTTGATTTTTAAGGGTTTTCATCTACTTGGGTTAGCTCAATGTGGTTATTTAGGTTTGCCTAAGATTTGGATTGGCTTGATTGGCTTCATTAGCTAGATTAAGGTCCTAGGAGCTTGTGGCCAAGTTTTGGGGTGATAGGGTTGAGTAGGTTAAGGTCAAAGGGCCTAAAAAAGGCATTTTGATTATTTGTCTAAACCATGGTCAACCAAAGTGACCTAGGGTAGGGTTGGGCTTAGGTGAGTTCAAGAATAGGTTTAAGAGGCTTGGAGGTTTTGGGAAGGTTCGAACTAAATAAGCCTAATTTGGGTCCTTTAGGGGCATTTTGTATATTTTTAAATTTTACGTCAATAAATGGTCAAGAAGGGTTAACTATGGGCCCATGAAGAGTCAAGCTGATTCCTAAAGCATTTGGAACCAATGTACTTAGGTCCTGGGATGAGAGATTTGAAAGAGATTTAATTTGACCTAAGATGACCAAGGCTAAGTTTTAGGATCTTTTGATGATTTAAAATAATTGTTAGCCTTCATAAGGGGGTTGACCAAAGGTCAATATTGATTCTAAATTATTTAAATATGAATTTGGGTCTCCTAGGGTCAAGGTTAATGTGAGCAAATTAGGTTTAAATTACTAGGACAATCCTATGGGAGATTTGATAATTTCAAAGTTTCTAGATTTCAACCTAAGATTTTGACTTGAGGTTTGAATTTTAGTTGATCTAGTTACCTTCCTAAGGTTACTATGGAGTGTCTATGCGCTTCTAGAGCTATACGATGCTAAGTTCATGTGTCATCTCCTTGAGAATCTATAAACCACTTCTACACTAGGGTAGGAAGATTTAAGTTCTAACAATGACCTAGAGAGAGAGAAAAAGAATTGACCTCATTTTAAAATGAGATTAATAATTATCACTTATTTTAGCAATCTTGTACGCTTGAGAAATTGTTTTTAATATCATATATGGTAATCTTATACACTATACAAAAATACAACCACGCTTAAATACATATAACAAATAAATCTCCTCATTATCTTTCTCCCTCTTCCCCTCCCCTCTTAGTGATATATATATGTCTGCAATGAAGTTTCAATGCTTTCCAAAGACAACATGGAATTCAATAAGCTGCATAAGTGGATATCTTAAATGAGAGCAGCAGAGTGACTTCTTGCATGTGATTAATTTAGAAACATATATTACCATATTTATTAACTACCATAAAATTTAAATAAAAAATATTTATAAATGTTAGTCCACTCATTATAAATTCAACGCCAAAATTGTTAACATGGTAAATATGAGCATGTTTAACAGTTAATTGGCCTATAACATCTAGAACCAGTCTGAAAATCATTATATATCATTCTTATAATCAACTCTCTTGCCATAATTAAGCATTCTATGGTCGAACCTATTGGAAAGACTTGGTGTAATAATAGAAGATAAGTACATTTGTGTTAAGACTAATCGTACGTCCTATTGAAATGGAGTCAGCGCATAAACCTTATGAAATTGAGTAATTAAAGAAGAAAAAAATAAAAAGCTCATACAGTTCTCCTCTTCTTTTGGAGCTTCTTCCACTAAAGGAAAATATTGTAGGGTAGACCTAAAAAATCATGAAAATGCCCACTCATTGCTTTACTGATAGAGGATTCCCACTCAGCAAAGAGGATACTACAATGCTTGCTAACTTGCGAGTCGTCGTGATGGTAGTATTGACAAGATCGAGAACCAAAGCTGTTAATTGTAAAGAAGATAAAGTTTTGGCCCACAGCTCCATAAAGGTAGAACATGAGAATATCCCATGCCACTTCTGAGTGCTCCTTGCAAAAACTCACCGCAGCATAGTCAGTTGCATATTGGGCCAAACAAACATGTAGATGCCATTATAGATTGCCCCCCAATGGTTCATTCTGAGCATAATTTCCCATGCACTAGTTTTCATGTATCCACACAAAAAAAAAAATCTATATTTTATTTTTCAATGGTTTGGCATGTACTCTTATAGTGTATCTTAATTATAAGGTTGTGAAATAACCTTTCTTTTGAAATAATCTTGGGTTGCATTCGTCAAATCATCAAAAATTAAGTTTAAGAAGCAGAGTCCGTAACCATAAGGAGCATTCAGGTGAGCAAGCTTGCTTATAGCTTTTGAGCTTGTATGGGGTGTATTTGGATTAAAAAGACAAGTTAATTTTTACAAATGAATGTATTTATTAGATTTTTTTTTTCATGTTGTAGATTGATTGAATTTTAACTAGCAATATTGGATAGCTACCTCTTAAATCACTCTATTTTATTTAATTCTCAATGAAATTCAAGGAGAAGTTAAAGTGGAAGAAGACTACCTTGTAAAGTGCAAATGCGGGCACACCTCCACCAATGAAGAAATTGCATATATATTCAGGCAAAGCATACTTTATACCATATACAAGAGCACCCATGAGCATAATTGCATTTTAATTAAGCATGTTTAAGTCAAATGTCAAATGACTAATGAAATCAAAATGTAAGTTGATTGTAATAAATTAATCCCCCAAAAAGCTAAAGCAGATTATACTTATAGGGCGGAATAGTATTTACATTAAAAAGTGGATATTTTATATATTGAGACATTGTTTTCGATGATATTCTCAGCACTCTAAATGGTAGGCATGTACCTGCACTAGAGTTTATACATACTTGTGGGCCTCAAAAAATTCCACGTTGAATTACAGTAGAAGGTTAGCCTATGTGGACTAACATATTTTATAGTTCCATGTGAATGAATATGAGGTAGACTAAATATATAAATTAAGCCCCTTTAAGTGCATCATCAAAATCAAGCCTTTTTTAATGCGATAGCAACTTCAAGTATTTTTAGAATGTCAAAAACCATCATTTTCTCAACTATCAAATTTTCATCATAGAAAACATTTATAAATATGTAGAGAAAATAAATTAATTAATATAATAGAAACAATTCCTAAAATCTAGACTTGATATGCATGGATGATTACTAATCTACGTCACTTGTCAAAAAAAATTCTAATCAGGTTTGCTTGGGGATCGAGGATGAGAGTCAAGCATGATATTTGCGGGCGACTAACTACAAGAATAATGCTTAATTAACATGCACAAATTTGTGAGTTTGATGTCAACTTGCACTTTGCATGAGACAATCATGTAAGTGATGTGATCAATGACATATGACATTGTCAGTAAGTGATAACAAATGAAGGCAATAAATGGCAAGCTGCGAACTAGTGAAATACATGCACATGATTTTTTTTTGTAGGCACGATAGTTGTATAAGTAGTAGAATGTGGAAGTATTTTTATTGTGTATAGTTATGTGTGAAACTATGTGTGTAGTTATAATTATGAATGTTTTTTTTTTTTTTTGGGTAAACCCGGGGCAAGAAGCCCATGTATTAAGAACAAAATTCAATTACAATTACAGAAACCAGAAAACCTGTAGGGAAGATAGAAAAGGAAAACAACAAGAACTAACGGCAAAGCCGTGGAAGGCTACAACAGCTGGGGAATTACAATAAGAAGTCTCAGTATAAATAAAAGAACCAGAACAAATGCATCGGATTAAGCCATCAGAGTATAACCCACTTCGGCACAGCAGAGGCTCCAGTTGCCAAATAATTAGATGATGGCCATCGCGGAGCCATCCAGCATAATAGAAAAAATACCTGCCCGGTTGCCAGGCAGGCCGTCCAGGGTAGCTGAAGATCTGGTTCTTCACATCATTGTCCAATTGTAAGATTGCACCCAGCTGTAGTATCCCACGGAAGCAAAAATGCCATAACAGTAAACCCAAGAAATGAGCACCATGTTCTTCAAAAAGGCGAACCGGACTTGGCAGAAAAAGAGCAACAGCCAAGGCCCCAAAATGATCTTCCCAGGTCTGAAAAAAAAATGAAAATAACAGCAGGAGCTACCGAGACTCCCAAAACACCAAAACATCCGTTGCAGCAGCATTGGGCAAATGGGCATTTCACAGTGATAAAATTCCAGTAAAACCATGAAACAATCAGGAGAAACAGTGAGATTAGATACCCGTAAACCTTAGAAAAAGCATATCTTTGTTTTTCCATTTTGAAATCTTTAAACGAATGGCAGCATTGATATTGCAAATCATTTTAACCGGAGTGATTCTTAGATTTGAGAATCTACGGTTGTTTCTCTCGCACCATATGTGATACACAATACAGCTCACAGTTAAGCAACAAAAATCCTTCTCAGTTCTAGAATAAAAATCATGCTGAGCAATAAATTCAAAAGCCTGAATTAAGTTAGGTCTCAGCAGAAAAACATTAAAATCAGGTAGGATGTACTTGAGAATGTTAAAAGAGAAGTCACACTCAAAAAACAAGTGAGCATGGCTCTCAGTCGAACTGGAACAGAGGAAGCATTGTGGATCAATGTGAATTTCTCTATAAATTAAGTTGTCCGCTGTTTTAAGTTTTCCAATCAATGCCATCCAGGCAAAGCAAGCATATCTAAGCGAGTGCTTTTTATGCCAGACAGACCCAAACCAATCCACCTTAGTGAGATGAGAATGAAAGTGTTCAATGAAATCCTTAAATTTCCAGTTGGTAGAACCATTCCAAAGTATAGCAGACACCTCATTCATGTTCAAACCCGCAATAGAAGCAGTAAGATTAGAGGGAGTATTAGGGGGAAAGTTCCAGGTGCCATTAGTAATAAAATCTTTCACAAGTTTCTCCTCTAAGTTTGGAATCACAAACTGTTCAGCAAGAATCATGTCTTTAAACCAAGGGTCCCAAAGAAAAGAAAAGTTGCAATCATTAGACACAGTGAAGGTGATATAACCCCTGATTTTGGCAGCAGTAGCATTAATTTTCTTCCAAAATTTGGAAGCAGTGACCGGAGGATTCTTCCAGGGAGAGATAAATTTAGATTTATACCAGCTACATAAATAGTTGTGAGCATTATAAAATCTGCCTATGAAAGAGCAAAAAACCCCATGATATAATGCTTCAATAGATGGAATGCCCAGCCCGCCATAATGCTTAGTCAAAGTGACTTTAGCCCAAGCAATAAGGTGCAATTTCTTCTCATGAATATTGCTGTGAAACAAAAACCTTGAGCAAATCTTATTGATATAGGCACAACAAGACTTGGGTATAATTGCACCTCTAATCCAGTAAGCAATTGTATTTATCACGGTGAATTTAATAAATTGCACTCTACCTGCAAAGGAAAGAAACTTATTTTTCCAACCATCAAGTAGAGCAGAAATTTTGCTCAGTAGTGGTTGGAAGTGAGTATTTTTAAGTCTTTTAGAGGAAATGGGGAGTCCCAAATAAGTAAGGGAGGTGTTGACTTGGTGAATACCAAGAGTCGCAGAAATGAATTGGGCCAAATTATCATTGTGAGAGAAAACAATTGAACTTTTGGCTTCATTAATAAAGAGTCCAGAATAAGAGCTAAATTCCATCAGGCTAGATTTGAGAGCCTCAGCATTATCTTTGGTAGACTCCCCAAACACCAGTAAGTCATCAGCATACATAAGGTGATTGATGTGTACGTCTTTATAAGCAATCCCCTTAAAAATAGTGTTTCTATTCAAAATGTTAGAAAGCCCGTCCATCACAACACATAATAATAAAGGAGATAGAGGACATCCTTGACGGAGCCCAGAAGTAGAGTTAAAGAACCCCTCAAGAGATCCATTCAGACAGATGGAGAAGTAAACATCAGATATACATGCTTTTATCCATGAAACAAAGATGTGAGGAAAACATTTTTGTAACATCCTAGCAAGCAAGAATTCCCTCGAAACAGAATCAAAAGCTTTTCTGATATCAAGTTTAGCACAAAACCGCTTATGAGAACTTTTGAAAACCCTAAGAATTTCAGAAGAAAGAATGATGTTATCTGTGGAGCATCTGTTAGCAATAAAGCCTGATTGACTATCATGAATGATGAAGGGGAGCCCTTTTTAAGTCTCTCCACAATGATTTTAGCCACAATCTTATAGAAGACATTACAAAGTGAGATAGGCCTATAGTCATTGATGCTAGAAGCATGAGAACATTTCGGAATAAGAGTTATAGCACAAGCCTTAACACCTCTAGGAAGAGAAGCAGTAGTGAAAAAGTTATTAATGGCGTTAAAAAGCTGAGGACCAAGAATATGCACCGAAGTATTCGCTAATAAAAAAGCCGTAAGAATAACCAATCCGGGCCTGGGGAATTGAAGACACTTTCCCCAATCAAAAACAGCAGTTTTAAAAACCTCCTCAAAGGTTAATAGGGGCCACCAACATACAATGTCATTATATCGTATAGGTATTATATCATACATTTCCAGCAGGTGTAGGGATATTTGTGTTATGTTATTCTAAAGGCAAATCAAGGAGTTTGGTGTCCTGGCTGTCGGTTTGTGTAGGGTTAATTCGCTTTTAAAATTGTAGGGTAACTAGAGCTTTAGAGGATATTCTATATAGATGTGTTATAGGTGAAGTTAATCCGCGATCATTCATAAAATTTTTTCATTGATGCAATTTCTAAATTGTGTCTACTTCTGATTTTTTGGGCATACAAACCCAAGTCCTCTTCCAACCGGATGCTGTGAGCCAATTCTGAGCCCTTAGCTCTTTTGAGCATATTTTCCAGATCGGAACCAGATTCTTTGAGCAGGGTCG
>NW_021318971.1:65544-76976 GCF_001605985.2 Dendrobium catenatum | reverse complement strand
CAGGGTAGGGGAGCAAGAGTATGAGGCTAGTTAGGATTCTTCAGGTTTTATTCTTTTTGTTATAGCCCTAAGTAGTGTATATGATTTTTGAGAATGAATATATATAAAAATGTACATTGATGTTTGAAATTATAGAATATGTTTATTTATTACTGATAGATGATATTAGATAGTTTTGGTTATTACTTCTTAAAATATTAAATGAATAATTCTTCCAAATTAGATCATGGGGCATCACAAGTGGTGCAAAAGTATGTGTTAGGTAAGATGGAGAAGTTGGGCTTGCCTACATGCAAAGTGACTACACTAGTTTGTGCATAAGCATTTAGAAGACAAAGGTGGTGAAGATGGGTTATGGCTTGTTTTCTTGAGGCATTGTGATTGAGGATGTTTGAGGAGAAGGTTTGAGTGTGACTCATGTAGTTTTTGAGGTAGGTAGTTACCTATGTTGCGTGCAAGTTGTGCAAGAAGATTTGGAAAGCTGTCTTAGGAGGAATATCGAGACATGGGTTTGGGAGTAGTGCTATAGACATCAAAAAGATTTAAGACCTTGGAGTTGATGCCTTTTGGAGATGTGTATCAAATTGTAAAAAAATTGTCCAACTTTTAAATTAAAATATTTTAATTGTGCAAGTGTATTTATGTATGTACACATGCATTTTAAGTATACATATATTTTAACATTTCCATTTCATTTAAACCCAACGTTTTTTAATATTATTATATTTTCTTATGAATGTACTAACTTATCCAAGCAACATGATAGTAGGGCCTAATTCAATTGAAGTGAATTAAGGATGAAGATAAAAAAAAGTATTTTTTTTAGAAGAGAATATTCAACATAAGTGAATAAGATATTTTGATAATTTTTTAGTGAAGATTGTGAGAGTATAATTGATTTCAATGATCTTAGCACCCTAAATGAAAATAATTTTTTTTATTATCATATCAGTAAAATCTAAGTTGTAGAGACTATAAAGAAAATGAAGTGTGGAAAACTAGTGGGACATAATGATATTCTAATAGAGGTTTGAAAATGCTTAGGATATCAGCGAATTTCAAGGCTTACTATACTTCTTAATATTATTTTGAAGACTAAAAAGTTGTCATGTGAGTGGAGGAGTGTGTTGGTTCCTATTTTTAAAAATAAAGGTGATGTGGAAGAGCATGTGGTAATTGTAATGGCCAAATTCTCATTTAAAACTACTGTGTTTCATCTTTTTCATCAACCCCAAGAAACTTAAATTGCTTCTATCTTGTAAATGATTGGTTATAACTATTCGATCATGAATTTGGGTATTCATCGAAATAAATTCATTTCAGTTTAATTTGTCTCATAATCATAATATACATATCTTCTATTTTAAGCATATATTCGTTAATTATGTTGTTTTATCTTTTATTAAGTTCTTCACGTAATTTTTTGGTTTATTTTATTCTATTTTGAAAGAGAGACAATAGTAACTCACTAAGGGCTGTTTGGTTGGAATATTTTAGGGTGTAAAGTATTTCAAATGTAGAGATTTTAGAAATTTTGATATTTGGTTTGAAGTAAAAGGAATGCGAAGTAAATTTTCAATGTATTTGGAGTAGACCGGCTATTTTATTTTTAGTGCATTTGAAATTCCTCCTATTTGGGCGATTCTAAATACACCGCAAATGCATTTTTTGTCAGTCACTGCCAGCCACCGCCACCTCTGACTATCTGCCACCTTCACCTACGGCTGCCGCCACCTCTTGCCACCGCCACCTCAAGCCATCACCACCTCCGACCGCCCACCGCTTGCTGCCGACCACTGTTGGCCACTCGGACACAACTTTTTTACACTTTACATTGCATTTACTTTACTTCAATCAAAACAAAAAGAAATAAAGTCATGCATTCCTTTTATAGTGTATTCCTTTTACATTGCATTACTTTTTTAGACAACCAAACTACCCTTAAGTGAAATGCACAAAATAATGGAGGAGAAATATCATAATAGAGTTTTATATATTATTTTTCATTGTAAGAGTGCCGTTATAAAAAAAACTAAGCAAGAGCAAAAATAATCTATGAGATATTTGCATGGTCACACAAAAAGCCCACCTGACCACCTATATGGCATGCATGAGAAAATGACATAAAAATGAGCTGTTTACAATAGATAGTTAAGATGTGATATTGAACTAAAATGCAGATTAGTGAGTATGAATTATGAAATGGTTCTGAGATGAGCTGCTAAAACTTGCTTTATTCTATAGGCACCTCAGGAGCATTATATTTCTTTTCCTTTGACATCACCACCTCAGGAATATGAAATGGTTGTATCATCACCACTGCACTTTCCCCAACTATCCTTTGTACTTAACTTTTATAGAAAGTAGTCCCATGGACACATGAAGCTTAATAACTTTTTCTCAGCAAAAAGGAGTTTAATTAGCATCATATTTAATTGCAATTCGTGAATTAGACAATAATTTTAGTAAACAAATACTGATCTTATAGATTTAAAAATCAAAATTCTAGCTTTAATCTCTTAATGTGGATCTTGGCTTTATCATTGCACATGATATATAAAAATATTTGAACAGCTGAAGTTGTCATGTATGCTTACTAAGGTTTATTATGTGATGATAATCAATACTAGTAGACCACTCTTGTAAAACTGGGGTTTGTGTGTTTTCTTTCTTCCATATAAGGATACATCATATATATATCAAGTATGATTTTCATCTCATCAACAACTTTATAACACCTATTTGAGATCAAATTTATAAATGTTTCTTTTTTAATCATTTATGTTGAGTACAAGATGTTAATTTTATTTTATGCAAATCATTTTGCACAATTTTTTATTTTTTTCATAATTTTCTTATAATAATTATTTTATTGTCTTTAGGATTTAGCGCATATTCATCTCCTTTATATATGCCCAAATTATCTGAAGCCTATTTTTTTATTATTTTTTCTTCCTAAGGTGCCATCCTCTCATCTCTAATATATTTATTCTGAATCTTTTTTAGCTTTCTCTATACACCCATCTTCGCATTTATCATTTTATCTAAGTATATGATTGATTTACTGTATTACATGATTATTTCTTCAATTAACCTTACAGTAATGTTTATTCCTCTAGGAAATAACCATTATGGAATGGGAATATCATGACTGTACAGTAGCTAGCTAGCATCTTCAGTTTAATATTTGCTACTTCTGAAAGCTTTAAGAGCGGTTAGTTTACATGGTCAGACAAGAATAGCTAGCTTCTTACTTAGCTTTGTAGTAATCGTATAAGGCGTTCTTTGGCTGAGAACAACACATTGATTCTATTAAGGGCAATGCTTTGAAAATAACTTGATGATTGTCTGGTCAGTTCTTTCTTAGAGTTTGCAAGAAAATGTATTTGAAAGATTCTTGTTTTATAAATAGCTTGGAGAAGTTGTATTTAACAACTTTGCTTCTATGCGCTTATCAGATAATTTATTTTCTTCCATCTTTTAAATAATTTGGAAAACAGATCAAGTAAAGGGCGATTTAATTCAAAAAACTACATTAATTTTCATCTCATTTAGGGTTCCAATATTTCTAATGAGCTTTTGTGTATGTTTTTTTTTATTAATTTTCTTTCAACAATTTCTCTCATTTCTTTTCTTAACTATCAAGTAACTTGCTTTACTTTTATATTAAAACCTGACATTGTTTTAGGTTTTTCTTCATTTGGCTGGAATGGAGGATCCTCTTCTTCTGTTCTACCTATGAGTTAAACATCCCCACTAAATTGACAAATCCCTTAGACTGATAACTTTAAACTGTCCTATATTGAAAATTGTAGAGATGAGGTTTCTTTCTTTCTTGAAGAGGTCATTGTTGGTGTAAAGGATTGGAATCTAACATTGGTTGGATATGATCTTGGAAGATCTTATTCTGGTAAAATTTTTATTTCTATTAAGTGTTTGCGGGTACTAAAAGATAACCTCCATATCCTTGCTCTCTTTAAATTTTTTTTTTTTTTCTCTTTTGCTTCTATTGTGGCATAGATATTGAGAATATATGGAGGCGTTGGTTCATTGAGGGAAAAACCCTTATTCTTAAAAAGTAGGCATGGAGCTTTAAGTTGATTACAAATGATGTCAAGGAGATCTCCATTTAGATCAAACTATTGTTTTTTTCTTATATGTTGTCGGAATTCATAAGGGTATTTCTAAAATGGTTAACAATATTGGATCACATTTGTTTGTTGACAATGTAATTGAGGAAGAAGATAGGATTATCTTTCTTAGGGTAATGGTTTTAATATTGATTGTTTGGAATGTCTTCCTTTTAGAGGTGAGAATAAATATTGAAGGTGGGAGAAAAATGGTTGAAAACATTTAAAAATTTTTTTATTGGCATCTTGAGCCTCCACTCTACTCCTTGATAGACTTTTTAATAACCTCAAATTAATATTTTCCTCATTTCCTAAAAATTGATTAGTTGAGAGTCGCAGCGTTGGGTGGACAACATCGTGGCATTTAGCTCTGCAGCTTTCTAGAAGTTTAGGATGTCTTGCGATGTTGGGTCATTAAATTCATTTGTAATGAAAATATAAAAAATCTTTTTTATCAAAACCCTCGCCATCCCTCTCTCTCCACCATTTTCATTTCTTAGTTGATGAGAGAAGAGAAAGAAGGGAAAAGAAAAGAAGAGAGAGAAGGAGAAAAGGGGAGAGAGCAAGTGGGTTCAGGCCATCATGTTTATGCTAGCAACCCCACATTCGATAAAAAAGTTCTTTAATTAGTCATTGACCCCACAGTTGATGTAGCCTTTGTTTTTTGAGCTTAATCTCTGCAATTACATAGCAATGGGCTCTCTTTCCCTTAGTTTCATAATCAAGAGAACAACCTTTTTTGATCAAAATTGAATAGAGCCTTGGTGAATACTAAATGGTTAGACCTCCCTTCACTTTCTTCATATAAGATCCTCATTATTTCTCAGACCTCTCTCCCATTAATATATCTATTAGTAATTTTCTCAAATAAAATCATATTTTTCTCTTTAAGCTTTTTTTGACACATTGTGTTAGCTATGATAATATTATTAAGAATGTCTGAAACAACTTTGCTAGAGGATATTTGATTCATGTAGTACTTTAGAATAAACCAAAGTTTATCAAATCAATACTTAAGTAAGCACTTGGTACATTTATTGTGATATTTTCTCTAATTCTTGTAATATATTGTCAAATCTTACAAAACTCAGAGAACATGCTCCTATTTTTCTAAATTTGGATTATGATCCCTAGAACATTGAATTATCAAAGAAAGCCAAAGTCATTCAAGATAAGCTAATCTTTCGCTTCCTCAACTAAATATAGTTGGACTTATTAGAGAGTTAAATCAAACTACTTCAAAGGCAATGACAAACATATTGTAGAATTGGTCATCATCTTTAATGAGACCTTCTCATCTTAATCTCCCATCGTCTTTGAAGTCATTGATTACTACCACCCTATTTTCAATCAGGATAATCACACCTATTCTTCTCGGATGGAATTTTGTGACATGCCAAATGATAAAATACTTTCTATAAATGAGACCATCATGCTCCATCTCCTATATATTCTCTGAAGAGTAAATCAATAAGGAGGTTTTTGATATGACAACAATTTCCTCGGCTTTGATGGCTTTATGCCAAACTCTTTAAAAATTATTGCGGTATGACTACTGGCCCTTCATTTATTATTGATGTGCTATAGTTTTCGAATGGAAAATGCCTAATTGATTCAAACATGCTATTATCACTCTTATTATCAAGAAACTTTATGCATCTTTGATCTTTGATTTTTTGCTCGTCTCTTTTTGCAATGATTTTTACAAAGTTGTAGCTAAGCTTTTTACACATAAAATTAATTTTATATTACCCAAATCATAAATCCAGCATGGACTGCTTTTGTGGAGGGTTGAGAAATTTCTAGAATATTATTCTTGTTGTTGCAATCTTAAACAGGTTGAAGAATAATCGAAACATTAATGCCTTGTACGCCATTGTTTTATTGAAAAAAAAGCATTTGATAGTATCAATCATTGCGCACCTTTTGAACATCTCTCTCACTCTGGCTTCTTAAAAAATTTCATCAAGTGGATAGATGAATGCGTTTTCTCTCTGTCTTTTTTCTACAACCATTAATGGAGAACTTCATGGCTATTTTGATTTTAACATTGGTCTTCGACGCAGATCACCTTGGTCTGTTGGTTAGGAGCTTTGGTTATCAATTAAGAGGTCTTAAATTTGGAGTTTCATATATGAGACGTGTGCGTGAAATGATCTTAATTGGCCTAAATATTTCTAAGAAAAAAACATTGGTCTTCTACAAGAATGCCCCTCATCTGGTGTGGTATACTGTGGAAGAAGCGGTGCTAAAAGAGATAAAACAGAGAACTGATGGTAAAAGGCTTCAGCCTGTAAGTATATTGGAAAATCAACTATCATCCTCCTCACTCAAGAGGTGTTGCCTCTTGCAGAAAATAACAACTAGCAGCAAAAGCAAAAGAGTACTATCACCCTACAAATGGAAACTACGGTAGTGGAACCTGCAGCATATAACAGAAAGCATAAAACAACTAACAGGATAATTCTAGGTAATAAACTATAGGTAAATAAAGGCTTGGACGATGGATGGCTGTGATGCACCGCATCATCATCTCCCTAATTATTTGCTATATGATCAATGGATCGGATAGGCTCTCGTCTACCTTGACAAATATGTGCAATAATATAACTTATGCTTATATATCTTAAAATGGTGCGGTGATCTCTCATTTCCTTTTTTACTGATTTTTTACTAATTTTTGGTGAAGCTAACGAGCCCGCCATCAAAACTATGCTTGACATCTTAAACTTACTCAAAGAAAGAATGGTATTGATTATTGAATGTTCCTTTAGATAAATCTAATATTGTATTCGCCAAGCCAGATTATAGTGAAGCCTCCCTATTGACACTTTTTTGGCATATAATTGGAAAAAATTATCTTGACCTATCTTAGTATATCTCTAATGATCGACAAGCTAAAAATGCCAAATTATTAATCACCTTTTGATAATCTTAACTACTGGATTGTAGGTTGGAAACACAAATTAATCTCTCTTGATGCTTACAAATGACTAAAGCTTCGTTTGAGACGGCTTTCTAGTTGCTTCTTAAAGTAATTTTTTATACCAAAAAACTACTTTAAGAAGCAGTTAGAAAGCCATCCCAAACTAAGCCTAAATTTTCTTTTAAGATCTATTTTTCCTAT
Organism: Dendrobium catenatum; assembly: GCF_001605985.2. Taxonomy (NCBI): domain Eukaryota; kingdom Viridiplantae; phylum Streptophyta; class Magnoliopsida; order Asparagales; family Orchidaceae; genus Dendrobium; species Dendrobium catenatum. The sequence goes on along the minus strand of NW_021318971.1, from coordinate 69,719 downwards.
TGTTTTAGATTTTCTATGCATAATGTCACCATTAAAAAGATTAATAGTCATTTTTATATTCCACTTGGATGATGGAGAATTTAAGAAAATTCAAAGTATTATATGGAATGATGCTGCTCAACATTTGGTTAATGGAAGCCTTGGCTTTTTTTTTTGTTTAATCTTGTTGAACTCAATTATATTTGCAAATTTATATGCATAAAGAAGTTCATCTCTTAATACTTCTCTTTTGTGAAATTGGTGGCTGAATTTTTATTAGTCTCTTCGTGCAATTATGGGGCTGTTTGGTTTGCTGAGCAGAGAATTAAGATTAAATAAATGCATTATAAAATGAAATTTGGGTGTGTGGCATGATGAAAAAAGAATGTAATGTAAAATTCTAATAATTTTTTTCACTCCCTAGTTCATTTTTGATGTATTTTAAACTTGTTCAGGTTTGGCTTAATTCCCTTTTCACTGTAAGCCAACTGTGTTGACATCACTCGCCACAACCTCCCGTAGTTGTCAGTCGACTACCTCCCACCACTGTCGGTCGTAGCCACCCGACCATTGGCCAGTTTCGCCAGCCACCTCCATCATTTAACTTTACATTACATTAGTTTTATCTCATGCAAAAAAATAAAAAAAATAAAATAAATAAAAAAAGTCTTCTACGTTCATTTTACACTCATCAAAATAACCTCAAACATTTCAAATACAATATATTCTTTTTACTATGCATTCTTTTTTCTGTAACTCAAATTGTCCCTAAAGCTCCTTGTTTTTCTCACTTTTGATGGAGTCATACAAATGTTAATTCTATTGTGAAAAATTATCTTTATTAGAAAGTTGAAAGTGGGGAAAGGTTCTCACTTTTTTTATCCATGGATAAAAAAGTACTTTTTGTGGGATTATTTGAGAGTGTATGCTTTCTCCATGTTTAAGTTTTCCCTTCAAGCCCTTATATGCTTTATTATCTCTAATGGCACATGGAACAACATCCCACATGATTTAATAAACATTCTTGTTTGCCTTAGAGCCATTTCTGATATATGTATTTATTAGAATTTTATTAATTTTGATTTTTCATTTTTCAATTTGTGCAAGAACATAAAGGCCAATTTGGTGCATGATTTATCAAATAGGGCATTTTTGTTAAGTTTCATTTGACAATTGAAATGTACCCAGTAAGATAGATAAGTATTAATATAATATTGTTGCAGGCAAGAATATACGTGGCAGTAGTGTGAGGATATTTTTCATCTTAGCATTACATGAATATCCATTACACAAACAGAAAAGATAAAACACCAAAGTTTTTAACGTGGAAACCCTAGAAAAGAAAAAAAAAACATGGGGCTTGGCCCAATTCAAATAATATCACTAGCGTTTCAATGAATTACAAGCTTTGATCCATCCTGTAATTCAAAAATGTTGAAATTACAATAGTAGAGAGTGTTAAGTGGAAATTCAACATCAGTCGGTGGTCGGGTAGAAGTCCAGCGTCAGTTCGTGGTCGGGCGAAAGTTTAACGCCGATTGGTGGCCGGGTGGAAGTTCGACGTCTATCGGTGGCCGGGCAGAAGTCCAGTGTCAGTCGTTGGCTGGGCGAAAGTCTATAATTGATTGGTGGTCGGGGGAAAGTCCGATGTCAATCGATGGCTGAGCGGAAGTCCTGGGTCGATCGGTGGTCGAAAGAAAGTTCACCGTCACTCGGTAGCTAGGTAGAAGTTCAACATCAGTTGGTGGCCAGGTGGAAATCTAGCGTTGATCGGTGGTCAGGCGGAAATTAGCCTTCGATTGTTGGCCGAGCAGAAGTTCGGTATCAGTCGGTGGCCAGTTCGAAGTTTGATGACAGTTGGTGGCCGGCGGTGGTCCAACGATGGTCCAGCGATGGCTAGTGGTCCGCTGGTGGCCGGGCAGTGGTCGAGGAGAAGCTTGGTGGCATGAGAGATATCAGATTTCTCTTCCTTCTTCCTCTTCCTTCTTCCTCTTCCTTTTCCTTCATTTTCTCAATTTTATGAAGAATGAGAGGTCTATTTATAATTTTTTTAGAGTAGCATGGCTAGTAAAATAGTGAGAAGATCAAGGGTAGGTTGGGTGTGTTTCAGATTGATGACCAATATTGATTCCCTTCATTATGAATCATTTATGGAGAATTTGAGTGTCTTAATAATGCCAGAATTCAATGATCTTGAACTTGTTGGATTCTTCTTGTCGAGTCGCTCGATTCAATTATAAGCATGTCACATTTGGAAATCATTTGGTCGTCCAACTTAAGCTTTGAAACTTTCAAATATACTTCAGACCCTCAATTTGGACTCATTTGAGCTCAGCTTTGATTGAATTTGGTGTTGTTGGATTCGTCTATTCGAGATGTTCAATTCAACTATAAAGTTGGCTAAAATAGGATTTCGGAAGGTCCCAAAATTAATTTTGAAAATTTTAAATTCAAATTTGCTTGAGATTCATTCCCGATCATGATTATTTTTTGATGATACATATAAATAATTAGTATAAATACTTAATTAGATGTAAAAGATAAATAGTTCCCAAGATTAATTGTTCAATCGTACAAAAATTTGTTTTTTTTTAATTGTTAATATTTGATTACTGAAAATTTTAATAGATATGCATAAAATTTATATTTTTACTGGGTTTTACACATATTTTAATATTTTCTATATATTTATATTAATTTCAAACAACTTTAATACCAAATATTTTTGAACAAAAAAAAAAAAAAAAGTTAGGTCTACAATTATCAATAGGATGCTTTAAATTATTATTGCCATATATTAAACTTTTAAAAATCAAACTTGTTGTGGGCTAGATTATACGCGACGATAGAGTTGTAATTTTACGTCTTAGTGTTACACAGATATCTAGCTTACACACAGAGAACACAAGATTTTTTACGCGGAAAACCCTGAATAGGAAAAAAACCACAAGACCTAGCCCAGTTGAAAAGATTTCACTGGAATTTGAGTTGAGTACAGTGAGCTGACTCGTCCTTGAGGGCGATCGGATTATAAATGTCAACTGTATGGTTGAAATATAGTGTTAAATCTGGCATCACTTGGAATTTGCGGCGTCAGTTAGTAGTCCGATAGTGATTTGGCAGAACTCTAACATCAGTTGATGGTATGGCGGAGTTTAGGGCCTCAAGTGGTGGCCTGGCGGAGTTCATGCCCTTAGGTGGTGGTCCAGCAAAGGTGAAGGCCTCAGGAGGTGGTCTGGCAAAGGTGAGGGCCTCAAGTGGTGGTCCGACAAAGGTGACGGCCTCAAGTGGTGGTGCGGCAATTGTGAGGGCCTCAGGTGATGGTCCGGCGAATGTGAGGGCCTCAAGTGGTGGTCTAGCGAAGGTGAGGGCCTCAGGAGGTGGTTCAGCAAAGGTGAGGGCCTCAAGAGGTGGTCCGGCGAAGGCGAGGGCCTCAAGCGGTGGTATGACGAAAGTCTATAGTTGATCGGTGGTGGGGGGAAGTCCGACGTCGATTGGTGGCCGAGCGGAAGTTCTGCATTGATCGGTGGCCGAAAGAAAGTTCAGCGTCACTTGGTGGCCAGACAGAAGTTCAACATTAGACTGTGGCCAGGTGGAAATCTGGCGTCGATCGATGGTCAAGTGGAAGTTAGCCGTCGATCGTTGGCCGAGCGGAAGTTCGACGTCAGTCGGTGGCCAGTCTGAATTTTTACATATATATTATATAAAATTGAAGTAATTATATATTTAATGTCTAAAATTTATTTTTATTTTATTTTATTTATTTAATATTTAAAATTATATATTTATTTGTGTAATATTTTAATATTTAAATGTGATAGAAAAATATTTAAATATATAAATAATAGCATGGTATATGCGTAAATTCTAAAACCTATTTTTATTTTTTTATTGCGCTGGTGCCGGTGTGGCGGTGTGGGTTAGGGCAAAGCGAGGCAGGGGTTACGCGGCCTTAACTGTTAACTGTAGCCTCCTAGTCAGCGGATTACCTGAGCGTGCCCCTGACGCCAATGGCGCTCCTCGCAATCCCTGCGAGGCGGAGTCTCCCCTGCGGCCACTTACTCCTTGTTGCTACCTGGGCGGTGGTTGTCCTATGTGTCGCAACTGAAAAGGCCTCGCCTTCCTGCCGTTTCTCTTCTCCGGCCTTTTCCGACGATCAGCACCATCATGCTCATCATGATCATGATCATCATCAT
>NW_021318971.1:33055-63693 GCF_001605985.2 Dendrobium catenatum | reverse complement strand
AAAATTTTTGAACAAAAAAAAAAAAGTTAGGTCTACAATTATCAATAGGATGCTTTAAATTATTATTGCCATATATTAAACTTTTAAAAATCAAACTTGTTGCGGGCTAGATTATACGCGACGATAGAGTTGTAATTTTACGTCTTAGTGTTACACGGATATCTAGCTTACACACAGAGAACACAAGATTTTTACGCGGAAAACCCTGAATAGGAAAAAAACCACAAGACCTAGCCCAGTTGAAAAGATTTCACTGGAATTTGAGTTGAGTACAGTGAGCTGACTCGTCCTTGAGGGCGATCGGATTATAAATGTCAACTGTATGGTTGAAATATAGTGTTAAATCTGGCATCACTTGGAATTTGCGGCGTCAGTTAGTAGTCCGATAGTGATTTGGCAGAACTCTAACATCAGTTGATGGTATGGCGGAGTTTAGGGCCTCAAGTGGTGGCCTGGCGGAGTTCATGCCCTTAGGTGGTGGTCCAGCAAAGGTGAAGGCCTCAGGAGGTGGTCTGGCAAAGGTGAGGGCCTCAAGTGGTGGTCCGACAAAGGTGACGGCCTCAAGTGGTGGTGCGGCAATTGTGAGGGCCTCAGGTGATGGTCCGGCGAATGTGAGGGCCTCAAGTGGTGGTCTAGCGAAGGTGAGGGCCTCAGGAGGTGGTTCAGCAAAGGTGAGGGCCTCAAGAGGTGGTCCGGCGAAGGCGAGGGCCTCAAGCGGTGGTCTGACGAAAGTCTATAGTTGATCGGTGGTGGGGGGAAGTCCGACGTCGATCGGTGGCCGAGCGGAAGTCCTGCATTGATCGGTGGCCGAAAGAAAGTTCAGCGTCACTTGGTGGCCAGATAGAAGTTCAACATTAGACTGTGGCCAGGTGGAAATCTGGCGTCGATCGATGGTCAAGTGGAAGTTAGCCGTCGATCGTTGGCCGAGCGGAAGTTCGACGTCAGTCGGTGGCCAGTCTGAATTTTTACATATATATTATATAAAGTTGAAGTAATTATATATTTAATGTCTAAAATTTATTTTTATTTTATTTTATTTATTTAATATTTAAAATTATATATTTATTTGTGTAATATTTTAATATTTAAATGTGATAGAAAAATATTTAAATATATAAATAATAGCATGGTATATGCGTAAATTCTAAAACCTATTTTTATTTTTTTATTGCGCTGGTGCCGGTGTGGCGGTGTGGGTTAGGGCAAAGCGAGGCAGGGGTTACGCGGCCTTAACTGTTAACTGTAGCCTCCTAGTCAGCGGATTACCTGAGCGTGCCCCTGACGCCAATGGCGCTCCTCGCAATCCCTGCGAGGCGGAGTCTCCCCTGCGGCAACTTACTCCTTGTTGCTACCTGGGCGGTGGTTGTCCTATGTGTCGCAACTGAAAAGGCCTCGCCTTCCTGCCGTTTCTCTTCTCCGGCCTTTTCCGACGATCAGCACCATCATGCTCATCATGATCATGATCATCATCATCATCATCCACACGAACATGATCATGATCACGATCACGATCATGGAGAGATTCAAAGTCGGAAGCTTCCGGAGGAATTGGCGGAGGAGGAAGATCTGGCTCGGGAGGGATTTGGCTTCAACCACCACCACCACCACCACCGCAATCACCACCACTACCATCGCCATTTCCACTCCAATGACGGTTCTGAACATGAGATATCTCGTTTAGGTAATTGTTTTTAATTGATGAGATAATAATCTATTCAATGTTGAGTTCGATGAAACTGCATGAGTTTTCACTTCTTGTTGGATTGGTATTGGAAATTGAAGGTATTTGGGTACGAGCCATGGGATGCTCACTGCTTGTGAGCATGGCGTCACTGATCTGCCTTATCATATTGCCTCTGATATTCTGTGAGTGTTTTTTTAGAACTCGTCTTCATTATGTTTTTTATTTGATTTTAGCTCTTGTAGTTGGGTCGCCGAATAGTTTGAGCTTTCGTTTTGGGTTTTTGCAGTTCAGGGGAAACCTTCCAGGGCGGTGGTAGATTGCTTGGCTGTATTTGGGGTAAGCTATTAACTTTTATTATCCCGGTTATCTTTGTTGGCTAATCTTGGTGTAGCTGGAAGTCAGACCAAAGTGCTTAAGTAATTAGGCGGCTCCCACTGCTTATGGGCCTTTTGATAGATAATCAGGATTTAAGTTTGAACAAAGCACGAATACCAATATGTATGTTAAAGGAACTAAAATGTTAAAAAAAATATGTTTCCATTCGTTTTGGTTTTTACTGAGCTGAAAATCGTGTTGATTGGGAGCAAGTTCCTTTCCTCCAAATAAAAAACAAACTAAAATTCTGTCACTATGATTATCTCTGAGACAATGCATTTTTCTCTTCAAATTATTTCCACTCATTGTAGAATATCATGTTTAACCCTTGTATTAAAATAATCGTTCTTTTATGCATGTTATGAAAGCTGGTTTCCATTAACTTTCAATGCACGTTAAATTGAATTATATATCTTCCATATTTGGCCCTTTTGCATAGTTTGTTATCCATTAAAAAAGTGCTCATGAACTTGCTACTAGCCATCTTCTTGATTGTTCGCAGAAGAAATTACTTTATTAGTTTTATGGTACTTAAGACCATGGTAAAGTCATTCATCTAATTTTTGTCATTTCTATTGGTTCCTTGCTTTCAAAAACTTTGTTCAGGTTGTTTGATGTTCTTATTTACAGGCCGGAGCTATGCTTGGTGATGCTTTTCTTCATCAATTACCGCATGCCTTTGGTAAAATCTTCAAACTCGTTGTTCTATCTTTGTGTCTCTTTATGCTTGTAAACATGTACAATATTTTTTAGCAAATGGGGGTTTTTAATAAAACTTTCCATGAAGCAACGACTGCAACAACATCAAGCTTTTATCCCACTCCTTGGGGTTGGTTACATGAATTTCTTTTCTACATTGTGTCCTCTTAAGAGTCAAATTATCATTTAAATCTAATAAAAAAGGATTATTTTTAATATTTTTCAACCAAGTCCTTTTAGGTCTACCTTTACTTTTTTTAACATAAGTCAAATCTAATACACCTACTCTCCTAACCGGGTTATCAGAAGGCCGACGTTTTATGTGTCCAAACCATCTAGACCGCTCTCTCTAATCTTATTTGCCATTGGAGCTACTCCAAGCTTTTCACGTGTGTTTCGAATTTTATCTATAAGAGTGAAGCCACTCATCTACCTGAGCATCTTTATCTTTGCAACACTTAACTTAATTTTATGTTTATCTTTTAAAGGCTATGCCATAAAACATTGCAGGTATCACCACCATCTTATTGAATTCTCTCTTAAGTTTGATGGGCACTTTTCTATCACACAACAAGCCCGATGCATTCCTCCGCTTGAACCATCCAACTTGAATTTTACTAATAATATTCCCATCTATTTCACCATTAGTTTGATCAATAAACTCAAGATATCTAAAACGTATACTCATTTTAATGACTTGATCGCCCAAAGTCACAATCCTCCCACTAGATTTATTATTACTAAAATTACACTCCATGTATTCAATTTTATATCTACCCAAACGAAGTAAATTTTTAGATTTTGAGGTTGACCTTCATAATTAAAGTTTACCTTCAACTTCCTTTTTAGTCTTATCAATAAGAAGAATATCATCAGCAAAAACATACATCAGGGTCCATCATCTTGCAAATGTCTAAGAAGAACATCCATGACTAAAGCTAAAAGATATGGGCTTAAAGCTAATCCTTGTGCGCAATCCAACTGAAATAGAAAAATACTTGGTCAAACCGCATTGTGTTTGAACACAAGTAATGGCTCTTGCATACATTTCCTTAATGACTTGAACATAAGCATTATTAACTCCTTTCTTTTTTAGAATTCTTCAGAGCACTTCTCTTGAAACGTTATCATATGCTTTATTTAAATCAATAAATATCATATATATAGATCCTCCTTATTCTCTCAAAATTTCTCCAACAAACCTCTCAATAAATGTATAGTTTCCTTAGTGGACCTACCCTACATGAATCCAAATTCATTTTGCAAAACATTAGCATCACGTCATAACCTATGCTCAATAACTCTCTCCCATAATTTTAAAGTATGACACATTAACTTAATTCCTCTATAATTCACACACCCTTGTGCATATTTATTCTTAAAAATAAGAATCAACACACTCCTCCACTCACTCATCTGACATATTTTTAGTCTTTAAAATAATATTGAAATGTTTCGTAAGCCAATACAATTTTTTCATCTTCTAAGTATTTTCACGCCTATATTGAAATATCATTAGGTCCAACAGCTTTTCCATTCTTCATTTTCTTTAGAGCTTCTCTAATTTTGGTTTTATTGATACAACGTTCAAATTAAAAATATCTATTTCCATTTAGGATGCTAAGGTCATTAAAGTCAATCGTATTCTCACAATCTTCTTTGAAATACTTATGAAAATATCTTACCCACCTTTGTTGAATATCCTCTTCTAATAAAAGTATTTTTTGATCTTTATCCTTAATGCACTTCATTTGAACTAATTCTTTACTTCCTTATCTTTTTGTTTGACTAACTTATAAATATATCTTATGCCATTCTTAGTATCTAATCTATTATATAAATTATTAAAAACAATTCTTTGCATCACATATTACTTTCTTATACTCCTTACGGTCCTCTTTTGATATTTCCTAATTTTTTGAGTTTTTACACTTAAATCAATTATTATTACAAAGTTTCTTATTTTTTTATCTTTTTTTGTATATTTTGATTTTAACATCAACTATTTTATTATTATGAGCTTTTACTTTTGATACTCCTAGCATATCTTTAACAAAAATTCTTAATATCACTTGCTATTTTTTTCTCACATAACATTATCTTCTTCATGCACAGTCAAATTCTTAAGATATTGAATCTTACACAAAAAAATATTTTTATTAGTGTTCTTTAAATGCTCATATCCAATCCTAGAACAATATTTTACTTTATTTTTCATATTTCACCCCTTCATCTTAAAGTCCAAAATTAATAAACGATATTGGATACATAAACTTTCACTCAGAATAATTTATAGCTTTACAATATAAATGATCTATTTTTTTTATAAGAAAATAATCAATATGAGTTTTACTATATCCATTCTTATAAGGGATGAGATGCTCATCTTTTTTCTTAAATAAAGTTTTAGCAATTATAAAATCATAAGCTAGAGCAATGAAGCAATTAGTCCATTTTGTGGATTTATTCACTACCAGCCCGAAACTCATTAAATTCTTGATAATATCCAACACTTTTAGTTAAGATGAGTTCCCATTCATGAATAACAAAATAATGATTTATGAAGGATAATTAAGAAATATTAATTCAAAACAACTGAAAAATGTCATCGAAGGACATCAATTGAATAGATGGATCAAACCTCTAAAATAAGGATTCAACTGCCAATATAAATAAAATTGGAGAGATAGGGTCTTCAGGTTTAAGGCCCATGGAAAATAAGAGGTTTATGTTTTAACATGACCAATTATAACCTTTAGTACAGTCCAATTTGATTACAATATTGTTAGACCGGTCCTCTTGGGACCGGTCCAGCCGGCCCAATAATCCATTGGGCCGGCTTGGTTCGTCTACAGGCGACGGGAACGGGCGGAAACAGAGGGGAAGCCGGCGGAAGATTGAGGAGAATTTTGGGTGGGGTCCACTTGTTTTTGAATTTGTATCTTGGAGCCAAAAGGCGTGGGAGCAAGGGCAATTAGGTCCTTTTATGTTATTTTTGAATTGTATGCATTAAGTAGGGAGAAAAGGAGAGATTATGGTTATGGGAGATTTGCTTTGAGTTTTATTGTTCTTCTTTGGTGGCTAGGGCTCTAGATCGAATTCTAGAGATTGGGAGAGTGCGATCCTCCTCTCGAATCGAGGATCCTTGTATCTTTGCTATTTTCCTTGCATCTATTAGTAAAATAAAGTCTTTTTCTCCAAATTTCTCTCAATTTTACTCATTTTTTTTCACTGTTTTCCTGCTCTGGACAGAAGTTTCTCTTTGATCTTTGCCTTTAAATTGGTTAGGAAATACTTGAACTCAAGTAATTCCTATCAAATATTTTCACCAAAATCTTTTTCACAGGTACTATATTATCAGAAATATTCCTCCTTCACAAAACCACTTTGGTTGAGAGAAATAAGTTTAGGTAATCTATCAACAATTCTATCTACTAAACAGTTTGGTAATCATTTTGTTGAAGACAGGACACAAGCTAATATGTTTAATCTGTCAAAGATTGAGGATTAGAGGATTTAGGTATGAGAATATGAGATATTGTAGAGGAAAATATTGAAATCATTCCTTTTAAAAAGGACTATGTATAACATCATAGTGAAGAAATCTCAGCCAACTTTACAGATTAAGGATGTATCCATCGAGACTACCGTTGGTATCAACTTCAATTCAAAAGCAGCCCTCTTAATCTCTTATAAGAGATAACATATAATTTTATATTGCTTGTATTAGTTTTCAAAGCTGGGGTAAAACACTAATAATTGTCTTTTAGAATAAAATCCTCCCAGGATATCCTATTATTAAAAAAACTTAAAAGCAGAACAGAGAGCTCAGCTTGAGAAATTAGCCCATAAGTTTTTGATTTTGTTAACTGGCACCCCCTCTTTTTTTTTTTTCAGAACCAGTGAGTGATAATACTTTATGTTCCCATCACCCTCTTTAACCTTCTTAATGCAAATTTTTTCTCCAAAGTCCTCCATAGAGTTTTGTAAAGAGCAAAAGTTGCTCTATTCAACTAAAATTTATTCGATAAGTGATTTGAATTGCTGCAGAATCCCTTCACATTTGAGAACCTCTTCCTTGACAACCTGAACGTTGCCAATTAAATTCACAAAAATATTTTTTGTCTCACATATTTTAATCTTTTATATTTTGTCATAAAGCAATCATACCGGAACTGCATGGTGGACCATTATAATTTTATTTCATGATAAAATAAAAAAATGATGCCTATTTTATATGTTCTAGAATCAAAACACTATAAGACCATATGATATGAATTTAAGTAACTAAAGGGGATTAAGCATTCTTGTCTCTCAAAACTTCAACCAAAGATTAGGATCATTTGATCCCTATGTCAGTGTTTTACCTAGCGGAATCACAGTGGTAGAAAAGATAATTTGTGGAAAAAGGCAAAACCATTTGAGGAAGAACAATGAGTAGGAAGAGGAGAGACACCTTCCAAATTATAAGAACAAAAGGCAGCAGGAGACATGGATCATTTGGGGTGGTTTTACCTCCTTTAATTTTATTATTAAATTCCATTAGCATGGAGTAGCATGCATTCTTATTTCCTTAAGCCAGCTTCTTTACTTTAGAGGGTAAACCTGTTTTTTAGCAGCTTAAGTAGCCTACGTATACGGGATTTTATTTCTGTTTATGATTAAATCATTAGAATATATATACTCCATGAAATGTTTTTTTTGGTTGAGATCATAGACATCAGTCTTTTTTTACCTTTTTCGTTGATTAGTATAAATCTCTTTTTTGCACGTTTTGATGGTCATTGCATGCTATTTTTTTGATTGAGGCTTCGTTTGGGGCGGCTTTTTTACTGCTTCTTGAAGCAGCTTTCTAGTACAAAAATTAAAATTTTTGTACTAGAATTGTACTAGAAAGAGGCTTCAAGAAACAATAGAAAAGCATTCCCAAACGAAGCCTGAATTGTGCTAGCTGCTAGGATTATATCTTTATATTAAACGTCATCTATAATGCATACTCTCTATTTGAGTACCAAAAGGGAACAGTTTTTCTAATCTCTTTTAGTGCCCAAATCTATTTTTTAAATGTCATAATTCTTAGTAAATGCAAGATAGCTTAAGACCCTTGAACAAAAATTATGAAAGCACATATATTATGAATAGTGGCACTAATATGACTCTTCATTGGGCCACCCAATTGAAATGAATTGTGAAATAATCAGCTGGTTACTTGTCTCGTCATATCACCATAAGATGGTAATAAGGTGCTAGGAGTCAGTAAGTCTCATTAGGGATTTTCTCTAAATACTTCGAGAAGTTTGATTATTGATTTTAATGACCTTTATTATGGTGTTCTCTCTAAATCTTGAACACGCTATTTCCATTATTTCTTCTGATGCCTTTCTGTTTTCTGAATTGCAGTTTGTTTTAAAACTGTTTACTACCTATCAAAATCTTAGTCATCCCTTGGCACTTGACCCTACGGTCAAGATGAGAATCCGTGGGAGACTCACCTGGATCACGCCAATATCCTTCTATATTTGGGTCGCTGAATTAGGAATGATTATATTGAGGCAATTATGTATCAATTAGAAGTTATTTATTTTTTTATTAAGTCATCTTGTATAGATCTATAAATAGAGATAATTTTGTATAATAATTAGAAGCATATTTTTTCCCTTCTCAAATTCTATGAATTTTAACACTACCAATTGTAGCCTGTTTCAAAAATGTCTTCCTAGCATTGTCAAGATTAAATCCTTAACCATTTGCTTATATTCTTTTCGGTCTTCTTGAATCTCTTGTTTTTGTCTACTCCTAGCAAATAAAGCCATTGTGTCCTAATCTTGTAACCTAGTCGTTTCCTGTTCCTTGGTGCAGTCTTGAAATCAACTTGCAATCAGCCTACCAAAGTGACAATTTTGATGTTCACGGTGTACTTAACTTTCCTCTACAGCTTACCTATATTTTGCATTCCAAGGTTTCCATAAAGCACCATGAAAATAAGGTTAAGCTCATTGATTGGACTTTCTTTGTGAGAAACCTCCCAAAATCTTTATTTATTTTAATTTATGACCTTCCTAAAATTTATCAGCTCAAAGCAACTTAAATTCATCAAGATTATCTGATTTAAACAATTTATCATTCGTATTGCAGTAATTGCATTATCTATGCTTGATTTTTTATTTGTTATATCGCGGTTCTCAGGGATTCAATTGTGATGTTCTAAATGAATGGTGTTATTTTGTTCTCTCCAACATATATTCTTTTGATAATAATAATCGAGTCTCTTGAGTTTTTTCTGGTGAAATTTGAAAATGATTACAAATTAACTTCAATTACTAGTATGAATACTCTATATAGATTGGAGTTAAATATATTGTCATGAGTAGTAGACTTTGATAATACCTATAGTGCTTGACATGTTATTGTGGAAACATTAAAACAAATCCAGATTTTATTAGGATCAAAAGAAATTTAACCAGTAAGAATAGAACGTTTCTGACTTAAAAGAAAAAGGACAAATGTGAATTAGAGGAATGATAACAAGTCACTTTGAAAAAAATTATGAAATTGCATTCTGAAATATGAAAACAACATTAAATTGCATTCTATGCAAATGTGAATTAGAAGAAGAATGAATACAAGTCACTTTTTAAACTATAAAAAACCAAACTTTAGAGGGTATATCTTTCTAGTGACAGATGTTACTTAAAGTAGAAAATTTTTGTAGTAAGTTTTATTACTTTATACCTGGGGTCATATTGTTCACTTTGACATTTGTTGAGTCTTGATGTCAAATATATTGAAATTTAATGCTCTCAAGCTTTAGCTTCTCCATTCAGTTTTTTTGGGAATGTCTTAGATGCTGAACTTCTTAATACCAATTCTTCCAGGTGGCAAACATTCTCACTCGCATGATAACCATATAGACAGTTTTGGCGAGGCGGATCATGAGCATGGACATTCACATGCTCATTCACTTGAAGATCTTTCAGTTGGGTTGTCAATGCTGTGTGAGTTTATTATAACTTGCATATTATAGTTGAGGATATGGTGCTTTGCAATTTTTTTTCGATAGGTTTGTGGCTACTGAACTTGAGAGATATATATAACTGGTTAAGAAATTATTCGGTGCACACCATAGTTGGAAAAATTTTAATATCTTTTTATAGTTTGGAAATTGATAGATTGCAGTAGTTTTTAAAATTATAGGGTTAATTTATATAGCCTTGTATAGATGCAAAAATCTATCTTGACGCAAGAAAATTGCTAGTCTATTGAAGATTTAGATGTGGTAAGGCAAGGTTGGAGGCTAACAGAAGGTTTAAGGTGTTGGGGTTATGCTATAATGATGAATCTCTCTTGTTCATTTGATTTCAAAACTTTTATATGATTGTTGACCTCTATATGTGCTATGCTATGCAATCCGATCGAGTACGATAAATATGGTAGACAATGGGCGTTATGTTGGACAAAGTTGGCTAAAAACACATCACACATATTAAAATTTATCCATATGTCATCCGCTCGTAAAAAAGATAGCTTAGACATGTCTAAGATGTCGAAATTACCCGGAGGGACACATTTATTGGCCTTTGCATCGTATGAAAATGAAAAACAAATTTGTCTGCATGCGAGATGACACAAAACTTGAGACTCACGAGAAATAAGTAATTGTGTGAGGAGTTGATTCACATGTTATTATCTTTTAATTTTTTATCTATTTTATATGATCAAAATTTGATTTAAAAATTATTATGTATTTTTAACAAATAATCAAATCTCACGATCCTAAAATCCCGTCTCATACCATAAAAATCTCTAAATTCTTGTTGTGATGCCTAATCCCTCTACAAATGCGTACTGTGTAGTTCCTATCTTGCATCCTGCTATATATGAAAATAAGAAGATAACCTAAACTAACCCAATATCCCCACTTTCCAACTGATTGCCCATTACCTTTCCTAAGACTAGCTCCTCTCTCTCTCTCTCTCTCTCTCTCTCTCCTGCCAGAGGCCACATCATCGCCTACATCTTCCTCTCTCTTCTCTCTTTCTTGTTCCTAACCCTCGGCGACCCAACAATGTGTTGTCAGTTTCCCTGCAACCTGTCGTCGGTTGTCCCCTCTTCTCTCATACACCATGAACTCTTCCTCACCAAGTCCTCATCTTCTCCACATGCCAAACCACTGACGATGCTCAACCCCCACAAACCCTTTTCCACCTTATTGAGTGTTTGCTCATTGACGACCTACTCAACTTAATTAGATCTCTCTATACAAGAGGAATCGAACTCCCACTCTCCTACGACCTTTGTCCTCATCCGCAATAAGGCTTCGCTTCCTATTCTACATTTACCCAATCACCGCCTTCCCCTCTCTTCTCTCTTGACCTCTCACCAACCCATCCTCCCTCTCTTCTCCCACTAGCAACCACTCGTTGTCGAACAAAACTACCATCTAACACTTTACATGGACAACCCCTCTTAGATCTCACCGATGCCACTTATTCTCAACTCTTCAGTTATGTTCTTATCAAAGATGCTCATCCCCGTTAATCCAAACTCCGTTGCCTCCTTACAAAGTTGTCGAACCCGTCTTCCCCAACACCTCTGGCAATATCTCATCTCTTATCAACCCACGGGAGGCCACAAACATAATCATTAGCTCCACTGCTACTTTTATTTCTCTATCCCTTTATCTGTCTTACCCTCTTCTTCCTCTCTCTTACCATTTTTTCTCTATCTCTAAAAAAAGAATGGAGAACAAGAAGTAAAAGGAAAATGAAAATAAATAGAAAAAAAAGAATAAAAAAAGAAAGTCGTGTGTATTTTTTCCACGTCGTAAATCTCGTCACCTTGTGTCTTCATCAATAAAGTCACCTTATGTCTAAGTAAAAATACAGAAAAGGCTACAAATTAAGTGCCTTTGCATGTTATTCCAATACACCGGGAAAATTTATGTATATGCTAATTGGTCATTGTAGGAATGGATTGTTGAAAGCTCGTGCTTGCAGCTTACTAATGGATTTCCATGGAGGCATCCATATATCTAGAAGAGACTTGAATAGTATTTTAAATTTATTGTGTGTAATTTTTCCTTTTTAATTGATGTATGAAAGTAAAAATAAATCTCCAATCATCCGTTCTTTCAAATATGTGGCAGTTTTTTCATTTTTTGTTGAGAATTCATTAGCTATTTGTTGACAATTCATTAATAATTTCTCTCGGGAGAGGTTTGAACTTGGAAGAAATTTAAATCCTCAAGCTTCTTCACATTGACTAATTCATAAATTTATGCATGAATTTTACAAATTTTAAAAGGTGGCTTTGCATATCTTATTGAACGAAGGTTGGGATTTGTAAGTATCATGCTCTATCCATTACTAATAATCAAACTACTTGGTGTTAAACTTTTAGGGCCTCACACAAACCTTATAACTGTTTGTTATGTTGTTAGTTACTTTATTGGCTAAGAAAAAAGCATCATGCAACTAATTTCTTGTAGTAGAAATCTAAATGTGTTAAATATTATATCTGGATTGATAAGTTGAGTGGTTTACTTAGAAGCCCAATTTCTCTCTTTGGTATGTATGCGGAAGACTTGTTGGGCATTTTTAGTTAGCTAGTGTAGTCCTTTAATGAAATTATTTTGTTACAAATTGCAATAGTATGATAGATGATATGCCACAAAAAATAACCTTGATCGGGCACGATCTCAATACATATCTAAATTAAAAAATTTCAAAAGCTAATTAAGATTGTCTGAACTCCGAGCTTAGCAAACTTGTAGTCAAATTGAATGTTTCGACGAAATAAACCCAACAATATAAACAAGCAAGTGAATATGAGCCTGAATGAGCCTAAGTCAAGGCTCTGAAGCATAATCAGAAATTTCATTGCATTAATTGGATGATGAAGAAATGATCTATTATCGAGGGACTCAATATAGGCTGTCTAATGGAGTGCTTCAGATTTTCTCTATGTTTATGGGGCATGCCAGTCCAAAAAAATCTATAAATAAGCCCCACTCCCTACACGAAGGGGGATCCTTGGCTAGAGATTCAAGAGAGCTTCGAGAATTGAAGAATCCTGGAGCTCCACCCGAGCACCATTGCCAGCAAACCTCCACTTGGCTGCCACTGCAGGACATCTGCCCGATCGTCACCATCAAACCTTTATAGCCAATCATCACCATTGTACCTCTATATGGCCAATGCTCTGGACCTTTGTCAGCTAACCATCTCCATTGGACTTTTGTCGCTTGGTCGCTGTCATTGGTCCTCGGTTAGACTGTGGGACCTCCGCCCAGTCGCTACCACTGGACCTTCTCCCTGTAGCCATTGTCGGACCATCTTCATTGAGCTTTCGCCACCCGACCACTACTATTAGTCGCCCAACCACTTTTGTCGCCTGACCATTGTAGTTAGACTTTTGCTGCTTGGTCGTCGCCGTTGAATCTTCTTTGCCCAATCGCCACCGACAGATCTTCCGCCTGACCACTGCCGTTGAATCTCGACCGATTAACCTCCATTGTTGGACATTTATCAACTGACTGCCACCATCAGACTCTTTGTCACAGCCCCAAAACGTACATATAAGACTTTTCGACACTTTTTTGCAAGTTCTCTAAACTCTTTTAATTTTAACGTCTCTGAGATAAGATGCTGACAAAACTCTGTAATTCATGCATACGTAGTCGAATTATTTCAACTAGGCAAGTCATCGTAGTTTTTCCCTTTTTGAGTTTTGTACATAAAAAATCTATGGTGTCATCCAATCTCTCTCATTTATTTGTTAATGTGCTGGAGATTTGTGCAAATTTATGATAAAAAACTCCCTTTTTACGGCCGCGAAGTTTCTAGCCCGCAACGAGGTAAGTGCCAGAATAAAAAGTTGCTAGCTATCGTAAGAAAGTGCTAGATTGCTAGATTGAAAGTCTGGTTTACTATTGTAATATGTCCATGATATTGTCCTCTTTATTGTCTTTTTTGGTTCTCCCTGACTGCCTATATATAGTTACTTTTATTTAATTAATGATGAATAACAAAATGCCTT
Source organism: Dendrobium catenatum (assembly GCF_001605985.2). Lineage (NCBI taxonomy): Eukaryota > Viridiplantae > Streptophyta > Magnoliopsida > Asparagales > Orchidaceae > Dendrobium > Dendrobium catenatum. The sequence continues at coordinate 49,898 of NW_021318971.1, read as the reverse complement.
TTCTTTCAAATTTGGTATAAAAGCAAGGTTAGCACTAGCCATAGTCATCATCCTTCCCACCCCTTTCACTCTCCCAATTCTTTTTTTCTTGTTGATCTCACTTCTGATAGGCGGACCATTCTTAGTCGTAGTTCTCACTTGCCTACTTGACTCACGCTCACCTACATACTTGCTTGGTCACAGCACGTGGTTTCCTGCATGCTTGCTTGCTCATGTTTTTTGCTCGCATACATGCTTTCTTGCACACTCTCTCAAACTTTCACTTGCCTTGTTTGTGAGCTCTCTTGTTTCTTGCACGTGTGTGCTCAAGCTCGTTTCTGTACTTGCATTCTTGGCTGTGCACTTCCTGCTCTCATGCATGCTCTCACTAACTCATTTCTGCATGCTTCCTTCACCTTGATTTATAATTGATTAAATCTTTCTCATATTCTTCTTTCTCTCTGGGCGGTATTTTCGTATGACTTTATTTATATTTACTGTTCTTTTATGGAACACTCTAATCCACTATTGGTACGATTATCCATTCAATGATACCAAGTATCTCCTATGATCTTATTCCTTCCATTTTCTCGTGGGTTCTCATGAGTAAATTAGTCATTTGGACTCTTTGCCTCCTGAATCGAGAAACATTTTCAAATACACCAAATGACAAGCTTTTGACTATGTTGTTCTCACATTGATGCTCAACAACCTCAAACCTATAATTGCTTGTATCCTTTTTTTTAGGAGACTAACAAAAAGATGTGGGATTTTCTTCGTCTTAATTACTTTCACGATAATGAGGGCATACATCTTGTTACCCTCTACTTTGTTTGAAACAAGATGACAAATCTATTCAAAAGCATTGCTATGCTTTGATAGGAAAATTGGATGAACTTGTTCGATATTATCCTTTTATTATCGATCTGACAACTCGAAAAAAAATTGAATGAGGAGTTTATTATTTCCAAGGTTCTCTTTAATCTCTATATTTATCTCTATAATTTGTTTAAGCTTAGTTAATGGATAACTTTACTATCCCAACTTCTCTACAGCTTTCTGATGGGTTCTCCATAGCACTGAATTACTTGATTCGTCTTCTTTGATCACAGTTCGGCTGCTCTTCTTGTAAGAGCAACTAACTGTAATTGTAATTGTTGATGTGGTCGTCGTGATGATGACCATGATTGAGATCACAACTCTTCCCATTTGTCAGCATTGCTAAATGACGAATCATTCATCTGATCGCTAATTTTTAGGAAAAATTTAGCTATCCTCGGATGGCTTAGCATGTTTCCATTATCGCCTTTGCCAATTCTTTGGGTTCTCATTCAATTTTGATCTCTCTTCCTAATTAAAACAAAATGATCAATTATTTTAGTATTCTTTGTTGAATAATTTAGTCTTTCATGCTGTTTCCTCTTTTGCTTGGATTGCTACTGTTCACTCTGAAGCGTCTTGATTTCTAGATTATGGTTCTTCTTCTCATATTATGATTATCTTACAGTTTATTATTATTATTTATTAAGACATCCCTCCCACGTACTGTTGTTGATAGATCTCCCTCACTTGTTTATGAAAAATTGATCTATCCATCCATGGTTTGACTTGACTTTAGACAATGTTTGTATGTTGCACAATTATTTTTATCAAAGTTTTGTTTTTTTTCTTCCAATTTTATATCAAGTAGGAACTTATTGATATATATACTCCAGCAGTGGGAGTGTAATTGTAGGGAAGTACTGAAATTAGAAAGACGTTTTTGTATGACAGTTCTGTTTGTTGTTTGCGCATTGCAAGGTATCGGTTTGTTTTATTTACCACTTTGGTTTGTTCTTGTGTTTTTAAATCTACGTTTGCATAATAAGGGATAACAAACTCAACCTTTATTTGTGATCTTACGCATTTCATAATTATTAATGTGTACTGGTGTGCTGTCTACAGTGGGAATTGTTCTTTTCTTCCTTGTTGAGAAGATTGTAAGATATGTTGAAGATCATTCTCCCAATGGAGCTAACAACCTCATGCATGGTCATAATCATCATCATCATAAGCAACAACAGAAACTAAAACATGATGGAGAGGTTACTAGTCAGCAGCTGTCTGATTCAAAGAATCGTGAAACAGTGGATATGATTTCAGAAACGGAATTGAATGGTCAATCTGATGCAAGGCTAAAAAATGACAAGAATGATAAATGGGAAAATCTTCGCAAGGTACATGACTAATTAAAGTAGAAATATATGGATGGCCGACCTCAAATGAAACTGTACTTGAATAATGTCCTTGCAAAGGTTCCAATCTTCTTCTTTTGAACATATAAACCATTTTGGTATTTCCTTGTTTCTTAGTAAATGGTTTTCACATTCTACTTTATTATGATGCATCTTTCACTTCTTTTCCTATATTCCAGTCCATCTTAACCATTTAATAAACTTATTTTATTGGAGAGTAGTGGAAGATGCTTAAGTGATGTCCAAAAATGATTCCTAATTAATTGTTATTTAATGCATCTTCTTTAAAACTTCTAGTCACAGACTAACCTTTTTATGTAATGTGAAATTTCTATCTCTTTTATCTTTGTCTGTCATTTTTCTTACTAATCCTTTGATATTATTTTTATTTATCCATTTTATTAGTGCATCTTGTACTTTTCATTGAACAGACCAAAATTATGTCTCTATTTTTAACTATTTAATCTTTCAATAGATGCGACTGTTATCACCCTTTAATATAACATTTTCTAATTTTTCATTCTTTATTTTACCATAAGTTATTCTTATCATTTTTTTTGCTATACTCAACTTAGAGATAATTTTTTTACTTATGAATTATGATTAATTAGACATAAGCGGGCTGATTACTATTTTATACAATATATATTTATATCTTCATGATTTTTTTAGCACGATATTCCTACAGCACTTATTTATTTTTAATCACCAAGTCTTAACTTTAGATTATATATATACTTATGTATATATTCATTCTTCTATATGATCGTTATAAAATATTTAAATTTATTACAAATAGTAATCATGTTATCTTTTAGTATTATTAGTTGCTATTTATTGACATTACAACTACTAAAATTGTATGTTACATACAAGTTCTTTATTGTATAATTTCAAAATCTTTAATTTCTAAATATTTTTATCATTTTCATAATGTTTATTATTTCAACAAATGTTTCAGTTTTATAACTATATCAGCTGCAAAAATTATCTAATATGTTTAACTTTGATTATCTTTTATGAGCATCTTTCTAACCAATAGAAAATATATTGATTTAAAGTTAATCCTTACCACAATCTTGCTGTAATGGTAACTCCTTACTCACTCTAAAATTATTTTTTATTCTAGTTAATACTTTTTAATAATTTCAACTTTTATATTTTTTTAGAGATTTTATATACATAACACCCAAAAGTATATTATTTACTCATCTAATATCTAAACTTGTGTATTTATAGGCTTACCACCTAAAAAATGTTTTGGCTTTCTAAAATACGACTCTGTCTTCTTCTCCATTCAAAATCCTCTTCATATCGCACGAATCGTTCGCAATTAATCTGCCTGCTCTCGGCTGTAGGTGTCTGTTCGCAAGAAACTCTAAGGGCGAACCCATTTCCTTCTCTCTAATACCGGTCGCCAGCCCTAGTCGAGACCGCCAACCTGTCCTAGCCGCCAGATCTCCTTTGCAAGGTGAACTCTTCCAATTCATCACTTTTCTTTTTCCCTATTGTTCTCCATATTATCTCTTTTGAAATATGCTTATCATTTTCAAGTAATCGTTCTATTTTTGTTATGATTTTATCTATGTATAAGAGCATCTGTTTGTTTTGTATTACTTTTCCTAGTTAGCCTAAATTTTTTACGTTAGCTGTATCTTCACATGCTTTGTTTTGTATTACTCATTTTGTCAATTGGCTAATTTCAGGAATTGAATGATTCGGCCTGTACATTTTAGAAGTATTGTATATTAGATGTTTAATAAAATGCCAATAGGAGAATAAAATGAAAAAATAAATTTGTAATTACAAATTTAGTAATTGGTTTAATTTATTGCATATGATTTAGTTAACTGTATTTACTTATTTGAATTTATTTTAAAATTTTAGATTTTTGACACAAGTTCAAGCTGCTCCATTCAATCACCAAGAAGCCTAGATAATCCAATCTATTGTCGTTGCAATCTACAATGTAAAATCTATATTTGCTTCAAAGCTAATAATCGCTGAAGAAAGTTCTATAGATGCTCCCGAAACAAATCAGAACATGATTGCGTATATTTTCATCAAACCACAGACTGGAAGTTATGTTTCAGGGGTATATATAGAACTTTCTTCTGCGATTATTAGCTTTGTAGCAAGTATAGATTTTACATTGCAAATTGCAACGATAATATATTGGATTATAGGCTTCTCGGTGATTGAATGGAGCAGCTCGAACTTATATTAGAAATTTAAAATTACAAAATAAATTCAAATAGATAAATGCAGTCAACTAAATCATATACAATAAAGTAAACTAATTACTGAATTTGTTATGACAAATTTATTTTTCCATTTTATTCTCCTATTGACATTTTATCAAACATCTAATATATAACATTTTTAAAATATACAGTCCGAATCATTCAATTCATTGAATTAGCTAGTTGACAAAATAATAATAAATAATACAAGTCAAAACAAGCGAAGATACAACTAACGTAAAAAAATTGGGCTAACTAGGAAGAGTAATATAAAACAAATAGATACTCTTATATATAGATAAAATCATAACAAAAATGGAATAATTATTTTAAAATGATAAGTATATTTTAAAAGAGATCGTATGGAGAAGAATAGAGAGGAAAAGAGATGAATGGGGAGAGTTCACCTTGCAAAGAAGGAGATCCGACAGCTAGGGTAGGACGGTGGTCTCGACTAGGGCTGGCGATCGGCGTTAGAGAGAAGGAAATGAGTTCGCCCTTGGAGTTTCTTGTGAACAGACACCTACAGCCGAGAGCAGGCGGACAATTCGTGCAATATGGAGAGGGTTTTGAAGGAAGTAGAAGACAGAGTGATATTTTAGAAAGCCAAAACATATTTCAGGTGGTAGGCCTGTAAATATACAAGTTTAGATATTAGATAAATAAAAAGATACTTTTGGGTGTTTACCTCTAAAAAATATAAAAAGTTGAAATGATTAAAAAGCATTAATTAGTATTAAAAATAATTTTGAGTGACTAAGGAACTACCATTGCAGCGAGATTGTGGTATTGATTAATTTTAAATCAATATCTTTTCTATTGGCTAGAAAGACACTCATAAAAGTTAATCAAAGTTAAACGTATTAGATAATTTTTGCAGCTGATATAGTTATAAAACTAAAACAGTGGTTGAAATAATGAACATTATGAAGATGATAAAAATATTTAGAAGATTAAAGATTTTGGATTTGTACAATAAATAACTTGTATATAACATACAATTTTAATGGTTGCAATGCCGATAAATATCAACTAATAATACTAAAAGATAACATGATTACTATTTGTAATAAATTTAAATATTTTATAACGATCATATAGAAAAATGGATATATACATAAGTATATATATATTCTAAACTTAAGGCTAAGTGATTAAAATAAATAAGTGCCGCATGAATACCATGCTAAAAAAATCATGAAGACATAAATATAGATTGTATAAAATAGTAATCAGCCTGCTTATGTCTAATTAATCATAGTTCATAAGTAAACAAATTATCTCTAAGTTGAGCATAGCAAAAAAAATGTTAAGAACTTGTTGTAAAATTAAGAATAAAAAATTAAAAAAATGTTATATTAAAGGGGTGATAACAGTCATATCTATTGAAAGATTAAATAGTTAAAAATAAAGACATAATTTTGGTCTGTTCAATGAAAAGTAGAAGATGCAACAATAAAATGGATAAATAAAAATAATATCAAATGATTAGTAAGAAAAATGATAGACAAAGATAAAAGAGAGAAATTTCACATTACATAAAAAGGTTATAACACCTTAGTCTATGATTAGAAGTTTTAAAGATGATGCATTAAATATTAATGTTAATTATGAATCATTTTTGGACATCACTTAAACATCTTCCACTATGCTCCAATAAATTAAGTTTATCAAATGGTTAAGTTGGACTGGAATATAGAAAAAATTTATTCTTTTGGTACTCTATAGCACAAGCCTAATAAGTTTACTGAAAATCATATGAAATTGTTTTATCTGGTCTATCATGTTTCTTTAATTGCCTTAGTGTAAAAATTGTTTTCCTAGTGGAGCTTTTTGGTATAGCCCTAAATTAATTTTTTTTATACTAATGATTTTTTTTTTCTAAACTTATGTTCCATTTCTTTCTCTCAAAAGTTTATTAAATGCTTAATAGCTTTGATTCCTTTATTATTTATTACAATCATGAATATCTTTGTCCTTGAATACCATACATGATGTTTTCTGCTGTAATCAACAGTTTTGCTCACTATTTTCACCACTTGTGGTTAGGTTTGCTTGCGAATTCAAGTATTTCCCTTAGAGTTACTTGCGAACTCAAGTATTTCCTATCATAAACACATGTTCGATTTTTTCAAATTATTATTTTATCTGGACACTCCTCGGCTGTGTTCGACACTGCATACCTTATTAAGGCGGAGTGTTAGTACATAATAGAGAGTAATTAGAAAGGACAAGGAATAAAATGGAATGAACCTGAAACTCTCCAACAATAACTTTTCATAAAGTATAATGATTCATAATGTAAACCATGAATTGCTACGATAAGGCTAATTATGATGATGATTAGAATTTAATGCTTATATATAGGTCAATATTCTTTTTTTCATAAAATTGATTATTAGCCTATAAACAAGTGAAGATACTTGTTGATGTGAAACAGCTTTTGTTCTTGGAATTAACTTGTTGCATTACTCAAAATGTATTAAATGATAGCAAGACCATTGGATATAATAGAAAAAAAAAAGGGTTTCCCTTTCCATCACAGGCAGTGAAATAAATTGCATTTCTATTTTATGTTTTTTTAGGAGTGTAGCATTATTTTTTGAGAAAACCAAGTTTATACAATCGAGTGTCCATTCAAAGAATAAATTAGAAGAGTCCATCAAATGCTATATTTGTGGCCTTTTGAAATAAGTTAAATGCAGCTTATCGGAAATTTTCACAGAGAACAACTTTTGATGGTGTTGCGAGTGAGGATGAAAAAGATGTTGACAGTAGAAATGTTCAAGGCATCCAGAAGCAGCCATCTTTGAATGAGATTGTTCCTGTTCATACATCATCGAACTTGGTGTTTGGTTACCTCAATCTCTTCTCTGATGGAGTTGTAAGTTGTACGCTTATTTTACGCTATGCTTTTATCTCAGGTGATGTTTAATCTGATGGAAGCAAAATGGCAGACAGCTTTCTTGTTGTTTATGACTACTGAATGTTGCGCCTTTCCTGTGAATTTTGCAGCATAATTTTACGGATGGAATGGCCTTAGGAAGTGCATTTTTACTACATGGAACAGTTGGAGGGTGGTCTCGGACATTGTTTTTGCTTGCACATGAGCTTCCCCAAGAGGTCCGTTTCAGATTAAGCTGTTCCAAACCTTAGAATATTCTTAAAGTTCTGATTAGTAACATTTGTATTAATTATATTTGCGTTCTTTATGAAGTAAATTACTACACTAGGATAGCTTTGATGTGCTATTTAATGAAAAAAAATCTTATAGGTAACATAATTACTCTTTAAGGCTAAAATCAATTTGGGAAGATTTACATACATATCACCCTATATTATTTTATTTGCATATTTACCACCTAAAACTTTAATATTACATACATACTACCTATAGTTCATTTTCATATCAAATATGAGTGATAAAAATGAAATATATGAGTGGTAAAAATGAAATATATGTGACATATTTGATATTAAAATAATATAAGGTAGTATATATGTAATATTAAAATTTTGGGTGTTAGATATGTAAATAAGATGGCATAAAGTGGTATGTATGTAAATTTCCCAATCAATTTTCATAGTTTCCACCTGCAGCAATGTGGAACCTTAACTCTGCCTTACATAACAAATTAACACTAGTATGCTTTTTGGTGTGTAGGTAGGTGATTTTGGGATTTTGGTTCGCTCAGGATTTTCGATCTCCAAGGCCCTTTTCTTTAATTTTTTGTCAGCATTAGTTGCCCTGGCTGGAACTGCTTTGGTTTGTTCCCTGTAACCAGTTAAATTTGTGCCAATATTGCATAGGAAAAACTTAATGCTAATACATCTTGTTTCTATGCAGGCTTTGGTGCTTGGCAAAGACCCTGGACAGTCTTCTTTGATAGAGGTAAGGGTCTCTTTATTTTTAGTGCTTGTTTCCTATTTGTACCCAGATACAAACTACCAAAGATCAGTTGAAGTTTTCAAGTTTGTTAATGCATTTAGGGCGCTTTTCGTAAAATTTTTCATTTTCTTAGCTTTTCACAAATACATTGACGATTGAAAGTTTTACTGCATGTGTTCAACGATCGTTAGTAACCTGTTGCAGAATAGCTTGTCTATATTTGTAAGAGTAACGATGACTACAGTTCTTAGCTAACAATACAACATGATATTGTCAAATGAAGCCTAAATTGGTTATATTAGGAGTTGTAACTTCATAATGTGTCCTAAGATTCTCGTGGTTTGAGATTTAGGTTTGAGACGGCTTTTGATGTGGACATTAGTAAGAGATTTCGACATGTGTTTCGTCGACGTAGTCGTGGATCATTGGCTACGATTCAGAGCCTGTATTTTTGATGTATTTTCTGTTTTATGTTTTATGTCGCATTTGAGTTTTCTCGTTTTACCCCTATGGGGAATTGAGTCTGTGTTGTAGCCCGAGGGCACTTTAGTCTTTTTTGTTTTCTTTCATTTGGGCCTATTTAGAGGAGGCCTCTTATATTGTAAATTTGTAATAGTTAATGATGATTTTGATGAATGAAGTTTTGCTTTGTTAGTGATCTCTTTGTGAATTCATGAGAGCGGAGAAGCCTCGGAGTGGCCAAGGAATACCCAACAGTTCATCTACAAGTGAGCTCTCGGTTTCTTTGTTTTATTTTTTTATTTATTTTGGATTCTCCCCCTTCCTCCTTTCCTCCCTATACCGCCGGCAAGCCCTTAATCCCTCCCCTCCACCCGACAGCTCCCATCTTCCCCTTGAATACCTACCCCAATACCCCACGCTGCCGGCCACTACAACAAACCGGCGGCCTCCTCCCCACCACCCCCTGCCGTCCCTAAGCCCAGCCCGCCAGCCACCTTGCTCCCAATTTTGAATTTCAAATTCCATTGGGTCATTAATCACCTTCCTAAAATAAGTCTTAGTAATTAGGAAAGTTCCCTAATTGGATTTCAATTAAAATTTGAAATTCAAATGCTTTCCTAATGCTAAAACTTAAATTTGAAAACTTCCTCTTTTAAATAAAATCTGAAATTCAATTCAGATTTGTTTAAAATCTTTAATTATTGCTTGGGACCCACATAATTAAAACAAATCCCTCTCCTCATTGTTTGGCCGGCCCCTTTATTGGGCCTTTTCTCTCTCCCAATTTAATCCCAATCTCTACCAAATCAGTGCCTAATCCTCTTCTAATTGCCGCCCTAGCCATCAATGGATTAATTTGAATTTTCAAATTAAGTTCCCTCCAAATCCACTTAACTCTGAATTTAATTTCAGATTTCTAATAATTCTTTCTCATCCAACCTAGATCTATCCGCCCCCTTCCCCCTCTTCCCCTCTCCTCTTCCTTTGGCCACCCCTCCCAAGTGACGGCTTCCCCACCACCACACCACCACGAGATACCAAGCTCTTCCAAGAGCATGCATAGTGGATCCGGAACTTGATCACGGATTTGTGTTCAACTCTCAAGGGTATATCGACATCATCCAATCACCGTTCTTTGACGTTGGATTCGGATTCGATCACACCGTTGAGGAATACATCGATCGTATCCTCTTCCACCTAGCGGACGTCATTGACGAACAATGACCTACGGGAGATGGGAAGATTACCGAACGCCCACCCGTTCCTCCAACTCCGATTCCTTCCCTGGCGACTAGCCCCCTTGGCATCACATATCTATTAGTGACATCTCTAAACTTGCTTGCAACCTTCTTCCACTAAACCAATAATTATGAAGAGTGTAAGAGAGGGATTCCAAGGTGAATTATCTAAATTTTAAACTGTGGATTTTGTTACGTGCCATTTGTTCTACTCATTTATTTGATGATGTAATTTTGCGAGTTTCCTATTAATCTCTATTGTAATAACTTGTCATTACTTAGTCCTTCCGTTGAATTTCATAAGATCTAACTTGAATATGCATCCACTTATGTTTAGCCGAGCAAAGTTAACATTTTATTAATTTCGTATAAGCAATTCTTGTTTCATCATCATTGTTTCACATCAGCTTTCTTACTGCTTCTTTAAGCATCTTTCTAGAACACATATTAAAACTTTTATACTAGACAGATGGTTTAAGAAGCAATAATAAAGCCATCCCAAATCATCTGTGACAGGTTTTTTACTTTTTTTTAAATCAACTTTTTTAAAAGATGGGATGATGCTTTGTAAAAAAACCTACTTTGGAAAGCAGTAAAAAAGATGGGATGATGCTGCGGGGGATGGAAAAAAGATACGCACTCTGCAAATTTTTTTTTTTGTTGGTAAAATTAGTGATAAAACGATGCAACCCTGCACGAGATAATATTGCCCTATTGGACCTTAGTATTAGATGTCTATAGTTTAAACTGTTGATTGTAGATGAGCCGTCATCTTTTAGAATCGAATTAGAGACTACATTTGGCAACATGCTACTGATAAAATTTAATTGAATTAGTGAATAGTGCGTCCCTTCTTTTGTTGTAATCTTAGCATTTTCTTTTGGTTGAGCATTTGAGTTCATTTATTTAGGGATTCACTGCGGGGGGGTTCATCTATATAGCGGTTGCAGGAGTCCTCCCAGAAATGCATGATGGGAAAACAACAATTAGAAGCACAGGTATTCAGTTGACCTCTCTATTAGCTGGAATGGCTGTTGCTCTCTGTATCTCTCTTGTAGAATGATCTTTTTGCATATATATGGTTGCTAAACCCTTGAATTCAGGGAGGGTTTTGTGATTGTCATCTTGTTACATTTAATTATTTTTGGTCGCTGTCGAATTGTCAATTTAAATTGTTGGCTTTCTTAGCACAGCTGATTGAAGGATACGTTAGTGGCAATCGAGCTTTTTAAAAGAGAGAAAATGTGATTGCATTGATATTTTGTAAAAGATGCAGTAAAATGTATGTTATGTTTCTTCTAAACATGACGTTTAATTGTTTGAATATAGTTTTGTATGTGAAGAGAGCTTAAGGCTTCATTTTGGACGGCTTTCTTACCGCTTTTTAAAGCAGCTTTCTAATATAAAAGTCAATTTTTTTGAACTAAAAAGTTGATTCAAGAAGCAGTAAAAAAGCCGTCCCAAACGAAGTCTAAATTTGATTATTTGAGGTGTTTTAACCTTTTCATCCAACTAAGTATCAAAAATTTTAAAATCCTTATATATATTTGGAATACTTTACACACATTTAGAATCCAACCAAATAGCCCCTAGCATATTCTTATACATTGCACAGTGTCATATTTGTTTTTCTATATATATTGGAAGTAATTTGTCATATGTATACATATAACAATCAAAAGTTTCCCATTTATACATTTAGCATCTAAACTTCACTATTTACACAATAGATCACTTAAACCATAGGTAAAGAAGTCATGGCGAATCTTGCCTTCAGTAAGAAGTAGCCATGGGATTTAGTGGAGTAGGCATTAGCTTAGGCAACGTGCAAAGAAGAAGAGTTTGTGAGACTAGTCGATTTAAGTTAACTTTGCCCAATGCTAGGAAATTTGGGATATACAAAAAAAAAAGAGAAATTTAGGAATATATATATATATATAATCACATTAACTCATCAATTCTATTCCTCCCCCTTTAAGGTGACTAGGACATCTGATATTCAAGACATACCAACTATAACACCCTAAGCTATGCTATATACTCACATTTATAATCCTTTAAATAAAAAAAAGATCAGTGCTCAACATATGAATCTCCTAAACTATTAGAATGATAAATATGGTCTATTATACATGAATGAATTTGATAATATAAACATTGTCTAAGCCTCCAGAATGTATAAGTTTCTAAATTCATAATCTCAATAATTAAAAATGATGATCTCCAAACATTTTTATGATAATGAGGTAATGAAGTCCAACACTATTCTTATAGATTGCATATAAGATCACCTTAGAAAATTACTCATATGATTTTTTCATAATAGGAAGTTATAGGTGGACTGGGATGAAAAAATAAAGGAACAAGGTCAATCTGACCCTGGCTGTGTCAATCTGTTGCGAACAAACATAACAAATGAACAGCCTTTCAACTAGCATAAAAACGGCTTTGGTTTCACAGAATAAACATAGTGGGCAATCAAGCTCAGTTGAAATAGGAGAGCATCATAGATATCTCTCTTACGCTGTGAATTGATGAATCAAGCATAGGATTTGGGCACTTTGCAGGCTGGTCTTCTTCCAACGGCTCCATTGGATGCTCTATAGGCTCGAACTCGGAGTTCCATTCCACCCCTTCCCTCTCTTCCGTCACCAAATCAACGTAATAATCTTCTCCATCCTTATTTCGCATTAACCATGCCTTCTCTTCCTTTTCCTCTTCCTCGTCATCGTCCTCCTCTTCCTCTTCCTGAATTCCAGACCAAACACATGTTAAACTAACGCAGAAGAGAGAGAGAGAGAGAGAGAGAACCAAAGGAATAGATGAGTAAGGTCCTCTCTCCATGGAGTCTGAGGAGATCGATCCCATTGCTTTCTCTTTTGTCCAGCTTTCTCTTTCTTACGACGCTGGAAGCTTGTTCTTTCCTGATTTTGCTTCTTCAGTTTGTTCGTCAATGCCAAGAGCTGATCATTAAAAAAGGTGTTACTGGTTTCATGCCTAGCACTCGAATTCTCCGTTCCCTTTATAATCTTTTCATCCCCAGCTCTCTATTATCTCTTAAGGAAAATCTATTTAATTCTGATTCGACGCGGAGGAAGAGACATGATGCCTACTCTCATTCTGACGTGGGCCCCACTATGCTTCAAGAGTTTAAGGATCACCATGATTTAAAGAATAAGAAGTTGACATCTTTGATCATGGCTTCATTTGGGGGGCAAATTATTCTGTTTAGACACCGAATGCCGTTCAGTAATCAATCAAAATGTGCCATGTCTCTTCCGCTCGGTATCACGGCTCGGTGCAGCACTTGGTACTGTGCTCGATACTGTTGACATGACACATTTTGGTTGGTCTCTGAATGGTTTAACTATGTTCGGCATTCGCACAGAATAATTTCTTTCATTTTGGATGGCTTTTTTACTGCTTTCTAAAGTAGTTTTTTAATATAAAAAAAATAATTTTTTACTAAAAACCTACTTTAAGAAGCAGTAAAAAAGTCATTCCAAATGAAGCGTAAAACTCTGCTGATTATTTTTTAAGATAATATGCATGAAATTTATTTCAAGATAAAAGTATCCTTAAAATTACAATATAAGATATAATGTTTAATGATATTGTAAAACTTTGAACCAGATAGTTGTTAAAACAATCTCTTTTCCAAGTGCCATCATCATCTTCCAAGCAAAGTCTTCTTCATTTTTGAGTAATTTTTTAGCGTAAAGCTTTATTATGTGACCTGAGTAATTCAATGTCTCTCTATATGTTTAATTAGATTGAATATATGCATATAAAATAAATTAACTCAAATGAATCAATTACATAAAGGTTAGAGAGAGCAATAGCAAATGGTTATGGTTCAAAAATATTGAACCACGTTCCAAATATGTTTAAGCCTTGTTCAATCATGGTTCAAGCTTGATTTGAATAAGATTTAAATCTTATTTGAACTTAGTTTGAACGTGATTCAAACTTGCTTAAAAGAATAGGATTTAAACATGATTATAATTACTATGTGAATAAGATTTAAAACTCCAATTATAAGTTTGTATCATATTTAGGCTTTGTTTGGGACATCTTTCTTGCTGCTTTATAATTTTTATACTAGAATGCTGCTTTAAGAAACAATAAGAAAGTCGTTCCAAACGAAGCCTTATTTTCGAAACCGGATTCTCCTTTAATCTCGTAATTATATTCCATAATTAATGGTGATGAACACATTTTAAACTTAAAGCAATAAAAATATGACATCAATAATCTGAAACAAAAGATGGAATATAGTGACTATTGTTGTGAAACTTTATTGTAGATTGATCACATGAGCTCTAAGATCATAGGCGATAGAAAGTATTGGGATGACTTGTATTTTAACATAGTAGGAGTATGTCATCCAAAGTAATATTTTAGGGCATATTTTTCCAACAAAGTGAACAACATAGATATTTGGCCAATGGTGAGAATTGTGAGGCATATAAAGTCAAATGCCCCAAAAAAATATTATAAAAAAATGCGTATAATTTTTCAGTTCAGAAGAATCAATATTTTATTTTCATATGTAAAATATTAAAAAAATATTTATTCTTTCTACTTATAAAGAAAAAAATCAATCTTGGACCCTTCAACTAAAATCATTATTTAATTGGCTTGAGAATGACTAGTTTGAAATTGAGAAATTTTTTTTTTTCCAAACAAGCATATATAATGTTTTGTTTTTTTGTTTGGACTTGTTTGAATGTGTTGATATATATGCGTTTCTTGGGTTCAATGTTGAATGGGAGAAATACCAAGGCATTATTATAGCGAGAGAGAGATCTTAGTCAAACCAAATTTTTGATCAAAAGTGCAGCGATAAATTATGTCCACATTTAACCTTTCACCTCATATTTATAGGCGAGGGTCAAAGTTCGTGCTTTAGAAAATGTGACATTATAAATTCATAAAAAAATATATAATTAAAGTTTCGTTTGAGATAGCTTTTTTATTTCTTTTTAAAGATGATTTTTGTACGTAAAGCTGCTTTAGAAAGCAGTAAGACCTGTCATAAATAAAACCTAAGCTTGTTTAGGAAATGAATCTAATTGGCAGCTACATGATGAGCACATGCTACTTTTTGAGTTCCAAGTTAAGGGCAAGTAACTTTAATTATTCCTTTATGGGAGAACCCCTAATTGTCATAATGATTACTCTAGACAAAAAGCTAAGTTGTGTGGGCAAATAATTTTGACAAATAGATGAGTTAGGGATCCTCTTTGTGAATTGAAGTATAGTGAGCACTAAGTTAATTTACAAATGTAAACTCTTAAATTAGGTTCAAGCTTTTGTAATGAGTTGAGCAATTTAGTCAAACAAATAAGGATGTACATCAGTTCTTTAATTCTTTCTATCTCTTATGAGAAACTAAAAAAAAAAGAATAAATTGTAGAATCTAATGACAACTATGTGATATGATTCATTGAATCTATAGGATACTAAGATTTTAATAAATGTCAGACATGTCAACATTCAAATCCTATAAATTCATGTTTTAGTTTTCATTGCAACAAATTCCATGAAATTTTCTTACAATTTTGATCTTTTGATTCTTTATATTTAATATGTTATTTTTGTATTCTATGAATTGAAAGAAGATTGTTCACCTTTCTAATTTTGAAAATTTTAAAAGATTACTAAAACATTCTTGAAAATCAATATCTTCTAGAATCATGGTTGTTGGATTGCTCTCCTTTGAAAGAGATCAAGATTGAACCCACAAAGGAGGCAGTGATGGTTAAGAATATATTCTTCCACCAAATGAGGTGGCTATTGCTCGAGTTGGCATGGAAATGATGTTTTTTAGCCTAGAAGAAGTGTTTGCTATCATAAGATTAAGTACTCCATTGGTTACCATGAAAAGCCTTTGGTGCTACTCTGATGGAGGAGGCTAGGATAGAAATATGTTAAAAGAAAATTGAAAGCAACGAGTTTCATTGCTTTAAGTTTTCCTTCATTGTAGAGAAGTAATTTGTTTAATGATATTGTGGCCAATACTCCTAAGAGTAGGATGTTAGCTTTTGAATACATCACTTGTCTTAAGAAATTAATTGAGGGTGTCTTTCTGCATTGGAGGATACTTCTCAAGGAGAGCTTGTTAGGTATTAGTCCTAGATTTAGGTTTGCTTTTGTGTAGCTATTTGTATAGTTGTAGGTGTTGCTTTTGTGCCTATTAATAGGCTTTAGCTTGTATTAGGAAAGCAGCCAAGGAAATAAAGATTTGCATAGTTTGGCTCACCGCCTCCCTCTCCTCTCTCCCTCTTCCTCTTTCAAGATCCATGAGGAAGTGCTTCTTCCTCAAGTGAAGGGATCTCACATCTGGTATCAGAGCCACGGTGGTGGTGGCGATCAAGGTGGAGGAGGCGGAGACGTGTTTTCTTGTCTAAAGAAAACGAGGAAGGCGGACTGGCAGCGAGGGTTGGCGTTGGAGTCGACGGAGGGTCCGGAGTTTTTTCTTGTAGACGGCTTCTGGAAGGTAGAAGGCTCGGCAAAGGGAGCACAGACGGTGGTTTCCTGTGACATCCGTGACCAAAAGGAGAATCACGCGGGTGAAGCGGAAGCATCCCGCGTGATCGGTTGCTGGATCAGTCGCGTGACAGATCAGACGTTGGACTGGGCCAGCCTTGTCACGGACGGAGGCCGACTTGGCTACTTGTTTGCATGCAGGAAGCCGGAGTTAGCTCAGAGCTCCGGCGTCGAGATCAAGAAATTGGGGGTGTGATCCGGAGCTACCGGCCGTAAAGAATCTTGGCCGGGTTGCTGGTTGAGGTA
>NW_021318971.1:25002-32508 GCF_001605985.2 Dendrobium catenatum | reverse complement strand
GTCAATTGTGTGTTGCTTGTTATGTTGCTTTTGTGCCTATTAATAGGCTTTAGCTTGTATTAGGAAAGCAGCCAAGGAAATAAAGATTTGCATAGTTTGGCTCACCGCCTCCCTCTCCTCTCTCCCTCCTCCTCTTTCAAGATCCATGAGGAAGTGCTTCTTCCTCAAGTGAAGGGATCTCACAGAGCTTTAACAATGGAGTTTTTTTTTAAGGAAGTGATCAAGTCAACAACATGATCTATTGAGATCTTTTCCATTATATTAAAAAAAGAGACTAATCTAATCAGTAGAAACCTAGAGAAATTTATCAAAATATGAATATATAGGTGTTTATGTTAGACACTAAGGTGGGAGAGAACCAAAGACCTTAGTGGCATAACTAAAAGTTATTCTCTTAGGATATCATATGGAAAAAGGGGTGAACTCACCTAGAAGAGTTTTGAGGAGTGAGGAATTTTGTTAATGCCAACCAAAAAAGGAGACTTTTAAAATGAGCTATCGAGACACTAGTTTATAAGAGGGCATTAATATTGATATTTCTTTCGAGGAATGCAACTTCATTGTACAAGATGCCAAGACACTAGTATCTCAAGACAAGACATCAAGAAAGCGCAAAGAGTTCAATGGCTTCGTGGGATTAACTACTGTAACACTAGTTTCTTTAGTGAATACAAAAAAGAAGCTGAGAGGAGGATGACTATCAGAAGAAATCAATATGATAGCTCAACTAATAGTCGAATAGGACAAGTTATCAAGAGAGGCAACCTCTTAAAAATAAAATGTCTAAGCACTAGTTTTATAAATCAAGTTATTGAGTGGTTGCCGAGAATGACATGGTTCTAGGGGAGACTGACTAGAAATAGACAATAAAGGGTTAAAAAGGATTCGCCTGGGAAAAATCGACTATGATATTGGTAGTCTTGTCAAGGGTTAGGTTTGCCTATGCATGGTATAAGATCAAACTCTATACCTAAGTTAACCAAATAAGATTATACTTAGAGGCTTTAGTGCTTTACCATCTAATGTAAAGCCTAGAGAAAAGTACTTGGATCTAGGATGATCATTTAGAGTTGCTTAGAAGTTTTGTTGACTAAGCCTACATCGTGAGATAGACACTAAAAGATATTGAGGTAACAAAAGAGATGGCATCACAATTACATGTGATTTGCAATGTAAAAAACTATGCCTTTCTGGTGCTTAAATAAATACTAGATTTATTATAGGGTCATCTTCCTAAACCCTTAAGGTTAATTCAGAATAACATAATATTGCTATAATAGGAAATCTTCAATAGCTAATGTTTCAAACTTGTTTATTTCATGACCAGTTTTATTTATACATTTATAGAACAAATGAGAGAACAAAGAAAAGAGAAAAAATCCTTCCCATCCAATCCTATTTTACATATAACTTCTAATACTTGATAGATGCTGATGATAATTCATCAGTCTATCAGTGATATAGAACAGTCCTGCAAAACAATCCATTGAATTAAACGAACAAAGGGTCAAATCCTTGAAGAAAGTGCGTGAATCCACCAATTCTGGCTTAAAGGAAGAACTTTTTGAAAGAATTGAAGAAGAAAAATCAGAGGATGAGGAGCTGGAGCAGCTTTAAATTAATTTATATTTCTTGAAATCAGTTCAATCAAATTGCCGCCAGCGAACGGTGGAGCGGTTTGATGGCGTGTTGGCGGAGCCCAGGGCAAGCGTAAAAACGCCGGCTTGACTTCATCTTCCAAGGAGAAGAAGGGATTCTCAATGCTGTTCACCGAAGGGGTATCCGCCGTCGCCGTCTCGTCCTCAAATACCTCCCATTCCTCAGTCACCACAGTCTTCGACGGTTTCCTGCTCCTCTCTTCTTCTTCCTTTCCATAATTTCTGTTCTCAGCAATTCCGGGGATGTGGCCACGCACGAGAGCCTCGAGATCGCTGATGTCCTCCTCAGGTATGGACTCCACGGGAGGGATATCGGCGGCGTTCAGCACGCCGAGGCTACGGCAGAGGCTGAAGTATGAGGAGAGTTGCACGCTCTGCTCTGCAGCCCTACGGAGCACCCTCATCCCTGCTATACCCAGTCGCTTCCGCTCCTCGGAAGGCACGGCCATCTTCGCCTTTGAGGATGCGACGGCGGTGTGGGAGGCAGAGGAGTTGGAAACATCAGAGCCGAGCACATCGACGAGGAATCTGGCGATGCCTCTACAAATGCAGCTATATACCTCAAATATCTCAATGATGACACAATTCATCGCCTCAAGGATGAGCCCCACCTCCATTCCGTCAGCATATGGCCGGATCTGCATTAACAGCTCGAGCAGATCTTGCATCTTCGCCAATATCTCGAGATCACCTTCGATTGAATTGACGGAGACGGAGGAGGAGTTGTTGTTGTCTTGGTTATCAAATTGGGAACTAGATGAGGAGAGGACGGAGCGGTAATCGAGGAATTGGAAGTAGGCACGAACGAAGGCGGAGAAGCCGTAGGAGGCTACCGAGGGGCAAGCGGATTGATCACGAAAGTCGGAGAAGTCGAATGGGAGGCGGCCGACGCACGGGGTGGCAGCGGAGCAGAGGAGGACGCCGTGAGTGACCAGCAGGGTTTTGAGCGCCACAGCCCACGATCGCGTCCGGGTCGCACGGCGCGTAAGCGCTCGCAGAAGAGGGGCAAGGCAGGCGGGCGAGGTGCGCGCCCAGGCGAACACCCTCGCCGCGTTCTTGTAATCGATGGAGCGCTCATCGTGGTTGGTGGCGTGAATCACGGCAGCCTCCATCTCAGCTCGATGCCCACCGCCCGCAACTCGGCTCAGGTACACGCTCCGCTTGTCCTTCATTGCCGCAGTTGCTCGCCTCCACCATTGCCTCGTTGACGACGTCATTGCGACGCGCGCCCACCGGGCGTCGCTGCTGCCTTTTCTAAGCGTTTTTCTGTCTAATCTGTTTTGGCTATGGAAGGGCGAAAGGGGTGGTATACAATATAGATAATTCGTCGGCGCGCGGGGGTAAGAGGGGCAGAGATATAGAGGAGGGGTGGGCTGGCCGCCGGCGAGCGATGTGGGAATGTCCGGGCAGCTTGTAAGGTCAATGGTTTTGTTTAGGAAGGCTGGCAGCTGGAGGAATCCATATATATATATCAATTCAATATCTTTATTATGGGACTTAATTAATAGTTATTGTTGCGGGTTAGAATATATGCGGCAGTAGAATGAGAAAATTTTTGTCTTAGCGTTGTTCAGATATTTAGCACACAAACAGAGAAGATGAAACACCAGGATTTTTATGTGAAAACCCTTGGAAAAAGGAAAAAACTACGGGGCCACGCCTAGTTGAAATGATTCTACCAAAATTGAGTGAGTTACAAAACTTGACCGGTCCTTTAATTTGGAGATGACGAAATTAAAATAATTTAGGGAGTTTGCAGAAACTTGATGATAGTTGGTGATCAGACAAAAGTTCAACAACAGCTAGTGGTCAGACAGAAGTCTGGAAACGGCTAGTGATCGGGTAGAAGTGCGGCGACGGCCGGTGACTGGGCATAAATTTGACGACGACAGGTGGTGGGTAGAGATCTGGCGATGATCAATGGCCGGACGGTGGTCAAGGAGGAACTTGGTGGCAAGAAAGATCTCATATATCTCTTCCTTCTTCATATTCTTTTATTTCTTTTCTTTTCTTTTCTTTTTTAATTTTCATGAAAAATGAGGAGTCTATTTAAAATTTTTTAGGAGTGACATGGCTAGTAAATAGTGTGAAGATCAATAGTATGTTGGGAGTGTTTTTTATGGACGGTCGATATTGATTCCCTTGATCATAGATCATTTATCTAGCATTTCAGTGCCTTAATGATATCAGAATTTGATGATCTTAGGCTCGTCAAAACATGGCTAGTCAATAAAAACTTCTAACATTAATGAATGATTTTGGTATATATTGGCCTATCCATAATTTACTTGATCTTAGTAGGTTAGGTTGGAGTCTAATAGTTGAAATGATGAATCTTAAGAATATTACTTCTATTTGAAGGAATAAATATTTTCTAATATTGATTTAAAGTTTTTTGGCTCTCAAGATTTCAAAAATAAGTCGAAAATACTACAAATTTTCTAATGAATAATTTAAGTATTTGGTTATCAATCTTATAAAGTTTCTATAAGTGATAGCAATTCAAAGAACGTGACTAATCATCATAGCCATTTGACATCTTAAAAGTAAATTTTCATTTATCACCAATCCTAAGCTTAATTTGATGATAGCAGCTTCTAATATCTATTTTGGAGAAAATGATTGAACAAGAAATAAAATCAAGTATGTCATCTAGTGATGTGAAACTACATGCGGGGAGTTGAGAATTGCACTTAAGAAATTAATAGAAGCAATGAATTGTAGCTTACTACCAAAACTCTTTGTTTACTCAAGTTGAGTTTAAGAATAGGACATAGAAAGATTAAACAATGACAATCAATTACATATAGAGAGTTGAGGAGCCTCACAAAATAACACCAAAACTTAAATAATGCAAGTAGCTAGAAATAATCAAAAGCCCCAAATTTAAAGTCTAGATCCTTCACCTTGTGGTCCGTCACTCATTTTGAAAGTGGCGGCTAGCGGAAGAGAATTGTAAGTAGACTTAGCGATGCCACTAATAGGCAAGTGACCTTGAGAGGACTTGTCGCCGGGAAGGGAGCCGGGTTCGGAGGAGCGGATGGACGGCCTTCAATGATCCACGTGTAGACGGAAAAGAGTTCGTCGATGGAATCCACTAGTGTTGGTAGAATCCGATTCAAATATTCTTCGACGGTGTCGTCAAAATCAAGCCAACGTCGAAGAAGGGTGATTTGATGATGTCAACTCTTCCTTGGTTGCGTACTCAAACCCGAAGTTCCACTCGGGTTCCTCCATGCATTCTTGGAGATGAGGGTGGGTGGTCGCTGCAAGACGTTCTCAAATGAAGGGGAGAAGTGGCTCGGGTGGGAGGAAGGGAGGGAGACGGTGAGGGAGGAAACCAAGGGAAAGCAGGAAATCTGAATTTCTGCAGATTTCGGATAGATTGAGAGGGGTTTAAATTTGAAAATCAAATTAAACCAAGGAAGGACTAGGGGCGGTAAAGAGAGGGAGATTATGGGCTTAATTTGGGGAGAATTTGAATAAATTATGGAGAGAGAGAGGAGCCATTGCAGGGGTGCGGCTGGACTAGGGAACGAGCAAGAGGAGAAAATTTAGTAACGGGTGGTTCACGGGTTGATTAGCAGATTTTGAGTGAAATCTGTAAAAAAACAGATTGTCACCAAAGGAAACTTTCCTCTAATTGAGGAATAGAGGTCAGGCACGTGAGTTTCAAATAGGTTATTAAAGCTTAATTAAAACATATGCCCAAAATCTTGGAGTCAAATAAGGCAGGTAATCAAAGGCTTATGAGGAAGTTTGAATTTCAAATCCAGAATTTCACAGGGGCGGTGGGATGGAGTTGCGGGGCTGCTGGAGGGATGCTGGCCGGCGGATATATGGCCGGGATGTGGCCGGCGGGAGGCTGGCCGGTGGTTGGCTGGACTGAGGCCGGCGGGAGGCTGCCACCAGGGGAGGGGAAAGAGCCGACAGCCTAAGCTATTTGGAATGGGCGGCGGTAACAGCAAGGGGAGAAAAGAAATTGAAAATTTCTTGGGATTCAATGATCGCAAGTTAACTAACCTCAATTGTAGTCAAGTTGACGTTCCACAATATTAACTAGTATTGAAAACTAGAACTCACGGAGAGATCTAGTTTTCTCCGGCGAACTCACTAAGAGATCTTGGAGTGAACTCACAAAGAGAACAAGAAGTAAATATCATTTCATCAAAAATTGCCTCATTCCAATACATGATGCCTCATATAAGGAGGTCCAAAAAATAAAGACTGAAAAGACAGAAATGCCCTCTAGGCTACATAAGCAAAACAATGCCCTTAGGGGCAAACTCGGAAAACTAAAAGTACATATGAAATAAGCTGTAAATAAATCAGAAATAGAGGCTCTGGATCGTAGCCATCGATCTGTGTCGCCGACGATGATACACGTGTCGAAATCTGATGTCCACATCATCTAGTCTAGGAATTGGAAACCTATACTTGATTATGATCTTATCTATGGTACGACTATCTAAATATATTTTCTAAGATTCATCATTTTTTAGTGAGAAAGATTGTGACAACATAAGAACTAAAGCTTTAATATAAGAAACCCTTCTTAAGAATGTTATTTACTTCATATTGTAATTTTGTATATTCAATCATATTCATCCTTTAGTCATGGATGTTATTGATGTTCTCACTAGACATATGTAAGAGGTTGTACTATGGTGTGTGTTTTTTGTTGATGATATTCTTCTTGTTGATATGACTAGAGAGGGAGTTGAAGGTAAACTTAAATTATGGAGGCCAACCTTAGAGTATAAAGACTTTCGTTTGAGTAAATCTAAAATTGGTTATATGGAGCGTAATTTTAATAATAATAGATTTAGTGGGGGGATTGTGACTTTGGGCTATGAAGTCATTAATAAGAGCATACATTTTAGATATCTTGAGTCTATTGTTCAGAGTGATGGTGAAATAGATGGGGATATAATTAGTAGAATTCAAGTTGGATGGTTGAAATGAAGGAATGCATCGGGCTTGTTATGTGATAGAAAAATCCCTTTCAAACTTAAGGGAACATTTTATAAGATGAGAATGTTGGGTATTAAAAGAGAAGCATAATATTAAGTTAAGTATTGAAGAGATGAGGATGCTTAGGTGGATGAGTACCTTTACTCTTAAAGATAAGATACGAAATGAGCATTTACATAAAAAGGTTGGAGTAGCTTCAGTGGAAGATAATATTAGAGAGAGTCGCCTTATTGGTTTGGCCACATAAAATGACGGCGTTCCGACGACCCGGTTAGGAAAGTAGATGTATTAAATTTGACTTATATTAAGAAAGGTAGAGGTAGACCTAAAAAGACTTGGTTAGAAAATATTAGAAATGATCTTTCTTTATTAGATTTATATGAGAATTTGACCCTTAATAGGACACAATGGAGAAAAATGATTTATGTAGCCAACCCCACATAGTGGGATAAAAGGCTTGTTGTTGTTGTTGTAATCATGTTCATTCTTTAATACGATAGGTTAATTAATTGTGAACCTGAGGTGAAGTCATTGGTATGTTGGATGCCTCTTATTAGGGTTAGCTCATCAAATAGTTCATTTGGAATCAAATTAGATAACTCAAAAAAGAGATTAGAGATCATGACAGATATGTAAATCTCTAAAGAGATAGAGTTGAACTACATAACATGTAATAAGTATAATGTGCAATCCATATAATTATTTTTTAACTTTTTGAAACCTAGGTGTTTAATACAGATATTAGTTGCAGGAGATAAATCAATAGGGAAGGGTTTCAAGCTTGAGGGTGAGAAAGCGAGGGTGGGGGTGGGATGGTTTAGTAACTATAAGTTGAAATTTTACTATTTTATTATGGTCAGTCATAAGGCCAGCC
>NW_021318971.1:18536-20021 GCF_001605985.2 Dendrobium catenatum | reverse complement strand
TTTTTGATTTCCTTGTTTGATTCCCATTGGTTTTTTTCTTTATTTGGGTTACTATTGGGTGGGTTCCCTGTTGGTTTATTTAGTGGTTTGTTACTGTTGCTATTTGCGGTTGGAATGCATCTCATCCCTTATGCCTCAACTCTTCATTGTTATAGAGAGTGTTGCAGTTTATTTCCTACCATTCAAACTTATTTTATCATTAGAGAAGCTAGAATTATATGTCTTTAAATTTCTAGAATAGAATTTTAAAATGTGATTTATGTCTATGAGCTGGTGATTTCATTATTATTTCTATGGCTAATTCATGTATGTATCTATGGAATTTATGTTGCCACTGTCAAAATTTTTCTGCCTACCTAGATTTTGGATTTTCTATAAAGAAAGTGAGTGGCTATCAACCTTTCAGAGAAATGCATGATTATAAAATCTTCATTTATGGCATGTAATGAGAAGCTTTTTGCCTAAAAAATTGTAGTTTTTTTCAAACGAGTGTGCATATTTGGATGTTGATTTTTTTTAGTAGTACAATGTAATGGATACAATTTTGGGGGTGGTCATCTCTTTGTCCCAGTGAGTATATTAGATTCTTTGTTTGACAATCTCTTATCTTGTCATTTTTTAATATAATTTGACATTGATTTTTGTGCCTGATTGATTTTAATCAAATTGGCTATAATTGATTTCCTAATTGATGTGTGAATTATGTTTGATTTATGGCTTTTTAGTGATTTTAAGTTTTTGGCTGATATTTTTATTTGGATGATCATTAAATTGGGAGGAGATTGGTTTTTCACATATCAAGCTTTTTTTCCTCTTTGGATGCATCATAATTGTGCATGTTATTTTCATTGATAAAGATTTATGAGAGCCAGTTTTTTATCCCATATATATATTTTGTAGGCCTTGTGCGCAAAGAAATTATTGATGATACTGAGAGAACAACTGAGAGATCCAAACAAATATCTCCTGTTCCCATCCATCTTAGTATTTATTTACCCAACGATATAGCGTTTTTACATTTTTGTAATTTATGGTGTTATATTTCCAATTATCACTCTATGTTGATATTACATTGAATTTTTAGCCCAGAACCAGTATTGATATGGTCATATTAGATGACATAATGGTCATAAACTATGTCAATTTGGTGCATATAAATTATAAATTATAAAATTGAATTTTCGCCCAAATTTTTCTTGAAGTGCTATAAATTATAAAGTTTAAGATTATAATAATTATTCGAATATTCATTGAGGTATAGTTATACTTGCTTCTCTATTTAAAAATAAAACTAAATTTTATAAACTATTTTTACTTTTTAAAATATAAATCATAAATGGTGTGATTAAAGATAAAATTTTCAAAATTTATCTCATATAAAGAGAATAATGTAACATATTGATTACAATCATGATAAAAAAAAACCACAAATGAAGTTTAATCTTATCAAATATATTATATTACCAACTTTCTTATTGGTGATTT
>NW_021318971.1:9478-12920 GCF_001605985.2 Dendrobium catenatum | reverse complement strand
TCCACTCCAGTCGACGATCTTCGCTGCATCAGTTTTTTGTATCAGAGCAGGCGACTGGTAGAGGAGAATGTCCGTGCGCGGCAAGGATCCCGTCTCTGAGGAGAACCGGAACTTAGAAGCTTTGTGGGCTAGCCAAGATAACATCAACAGACGTTTGGATGCTTTGACTGCAGATGTCCAGCGATTGACAGTAGAAGTGCGCCGCGAGTTCAATCTCAATAGAGCGAGACAGCACGACATACTTCCCCGCCGGACAATGCCGCACAGAGGGTTCAACACCGATCGTCAAATCGGTCGGATACCGTCTACACATCCCGAACTGTCGGACTCCGACAGTGATTCGATAATGTACCCTGGGGCAGATCCCGTAGAATCGGAAGAAGACGATGATACCCACCATTACCCTCCGGAATTCGCAAGGCGAAGGCGACCAGTCGTGCGCAACCAGAGACCGGGAGAATTTAAGATCAAAATTGATGTTCCCTTCTTCGATGGTCACCTACATATTGAGGATTATTTGGATTGGGAAAAAGCCGTTGAAAATTTCTTTGAGTATATGGAGATCGAACCCGACAAACAGGTGAAGTACGTGGCCTGCCGTCTGCGTGGGGGCGCCAGTGCTTGGTGGGCACAAACATTACAGACCAGACAGCGGGAAGGAAGAGGCCGGGTTCGCGGATGGCACCGCATGAAACAGCTGCTCCGAGCTCAGTTTCTACCCACAGATTTTGAACAAATTCTATACATGAGGTACCAACATTGCACTCAAGGCCACCGTTCTGTGAGCGAGTACACGGAGGAGTTCAATGCTCTGAGTGCCCGAAACAACTTGAATGAATCCAATACTCAGCTGGTAGCAAGATACATAGGAGGCCTCAAGGATAGCATTCAGGAAAAGTTAGAGCTAAATGCGGTATGGTCATTACCGCAAGCTGTCAATCTGGCTTTTAAGGTTGAAATGCAGCAGAGCAGACAGTCCAAATCCAATACAATCCGCAGACAGTGGCAAGATCCTGCTAGCGGGTCAAGTAAGATAACGCCTCACTCTACAAAATCCGGCCAACCACCTCTTCTACCGACGCCCGCGACAACTCCTGCGAATACGACTGCTGATCCGAGACTGTCCGTGAAGCCAAGGCTGCAAGGTAAGGATAATCCTTATGCTAAACCGTCAACTCTCAAATGCTTTCGTTGTTTTCAGCCAGGGCATAAGTCCAATGAGTGCCCACAAAGGCCGCAAGCGCATTTGGCGGATGGCTCAGATAGGGAAGATCTTGAGAATGCGGAGGAAGAAGAAACAGATGACGTGGTTGCTGACGACGGAGAGCCTTTAATATGCATTCTCGAAAAATTACTACTGGCCCCAAGGCAGAACATCAATTCCCAACGGCATGCTCTTTTTCGGACGCGTTGTACCATTGGCGGCAAAGTGTGCGATCTTCTCGTCGATAGCGGCTGCACTGAAAATGTGATCTCCAGGGCGGTAGTGCAGAGTCTCCAGCTGAAAACTGTTAAAAATGCAAATCCTTATCGGATCACATGGGTTAAGAAAGGAATGGAGATCGCAGTCACTGAATCTTGCAAAGTAGTCTTCTCCATTGGCAAGCAATACGTTTGCGAAGTCAGCTGTGACGTCCTGGACATGGACGTCTGTCACTTGATACTGGGCCGACCGTGGCAGTTCGATGCGAGCGCCGTCTATGATTGCCGAGCCAACACCTATTCCTTGGATTACAAAGGGAGGCGTTTAAGACTACTACCACATGCTGCTATGGACAAAACGACACACCCTACACCAAGCAAACAAGCCGCTATGCACCTAGTTACAGGACACCAGCTGCTTCAATGCTGGCGGGAACCCGCCCCACTATATGCCTTACTGGTCACTGAGGTCACGTCAGATGTTGCAATTGTTGATACACACCAGGATATCACTCATCTGCTACAACAGTATGTAGAGATCGCCCCAAAGGAACTCCCCGCGGAATTGCCACCGCTACGTGATATCCAGCATTGTGTTGACTTCATACCCGGATCAAGCCTCCCAAACTTACCACACTATCGGTTGAACCCGAAAGAGCAGCAGATCCTACAAGGATTAGTTGATGAGCTGATTGAAAAGCAACTGATACAGCCGAGCATGAGCCCGTGTGCCGTACCCGCGCTCCTTGTTCCGAAGAAAGACGGGAATTGGCGAATGTGCGTAGACAGCAGAGCTATCAACAAAATAACAGTCAAATACAGATTTCCCGTTCCCCGAATTGACGAGTTGATCGACCAGCTCTCCGGATCCTCCATTTTCTCGAAATTGGACCTTAGGAGCGGTTATCACCAGATTCGTATTCGTCCCGGCGACGAATGGAAAACGGCCTTCAAGACGCCACAAGGGTTATTTGAGTGGAAGGTCATGCCCTTCGGGCTATGTAATGCTCCGTCCACTTTCATGAGGATGATGAATGAAATTTTGAAGCCATTTTTGGGCAAGTTCTGCATTGTCTATTTTGACGACATACTCGTCTTTAGCACTTCATGACACTCGCATTTGGAACATCTCACAGCACTTTTTGATGTGCTCAAACAGCAGAAGTTATTCCTGAATCTTCCCAAGTGTGAATTGGGAGTGTCCCAAGTCTATTTCCTTGGGTTCATTATCTCAGCCAGTGGCATTCAGATGGATAAACAGAAAATTGCAGCCATCGTAGATTGGCCAACACCACAAACCTTCTCGGATGTCCGAAGTTTCCACGGATTGGCAAATTTTTATCGGAAGTTTATCAAGAACTTCAGTCTTATAATGGCACCTATCACGGACGGGCTCAAATCCAAGATCTTCCGGTGGACTGACGAGCAGCAACAGGCATTTGAACGCATCAAAGTTTGTATCAGCTCCGCACCGGTATTGGCACTTCCGGACTTTGACAAGCTATTCACGGTGGATACAGACGCATCGGCCATTGGCGTAGGTGCTGTTCTATCACAGTCCGAGAGACCAGTGGCTTTCTTTAGCGAGAAGTTGTCTCCAACTCGACAGAAGTGGGCAGCATACGAACAGGAGTTGTACGCCATCATCCGCGCCTTGAAACAGTGGGAACAATACTTGCTTCACCAGGACTTTGTTCTCTGCAGCGACAACAAAGCACTCTCTTATATCAACAGTCAAAAGAATGTCAATCGGATGCATGCTCGATGGCTAATGTTCTTACAACGGTTTTCCTTTTCAATAAGGCACAAACCCGGCGCTAGCAACAAGGTGGCTGATGCATTGAGTCGGAAACGCTGCTTGCTAGTTCAATTACAAACCCAAATCACCGGCTTGGAGTGCTTAAAAGACCTCTATGACGAAGATCCAGACTTTGGGGAGATCTGGAAGCAGTGTCAAACCGAGCAAGGTGTTGATGATTATTTGGTACAACATGGGTACCTCTTCAAGAAGAATCAATTG
>NW_021318971.1:0-3805 GCF_001605985.2 Dendrobium catenatum | reverse complement strand
CCCTATGCCGGATTTTCTCCGCCATGGACGCATCCTGCGCCGGCGATCCACCTCCGGCCGTATGCACATGCCCGGTATTCGCCAGCGCCGCCTCCGCGTTACCGCCCACATCATCATTATCATCAACCGGCTGAGCTTTCCTGAAATGGGACCTTCTATAATACCCCGTCGCAAACGAATCAACCATCATCGTCCCCATGGCCGACATCATCGCGACGAATCCGGCGAACGGGAAGCTTTGCCAGGGGTCCGCGGGAAGGCAGGGAGATGTGAGGCGTTTGAAGGCTTCGGGGAGGATGTGGATGAGAGCGGTGGCGAGGATTACGCCGGCCGCGAAAGACTTGATTGCGAAGAAGAGGTCGTGTTCGGGGTGGAGGAAGGCGACGGAGCGGCCTAGGATGGGGATGAGGACGCCGACGGCGCCAGCCGCAAGGATGGAGACGAGGGCGATTGATTTGAGGGAAAGGGGTTTGTCCTCGATTTCGTCTTTGGAGGTGGGGAGGCATTGGCAGGTGGTGGAGAGAGAGTGGATGGGGAGTGGGAAGAAGAGGAGGAAGAAGACTAAGTAATAAGACGGCTTCATGGTGTTTGTGTTTACGTCTGAGAGACGGCAGGACTGAGTTTTTGTTATAAGGAGGGTGTCTTGGTTTGGTTTCTGGTGGTGAGAGATTATTGGGTTCGGACATCGACACAACTTACGTTCGGTACTGTGAAATACCGAGCAGTACTGAGCTCGATACTGTGAAGTACTGAGTAAATTGGTGTGGGCCCGTGTAAATTGGTGTGGGTTGCATGCTAGGTCGACCAGGGAGATTAGTGGCCGAAGGCCGATACTTCCTGCCCCAAAAAAAAAGTGAAGTACTGAGCACCGAGCAATAGTACTGAGTAGGAGATGATGTGGCGCATTTCATTGGCTCCGAACGACGTCCGGTGACCGTATCCAATAATTTGCACTCGTTGGTGGATTTACATATAATTTTAATATTACTTTGAATAATATTTTACTATTTCAATCACAATAAAAAATATATAAACTAATATTAATCATAATTTTTATTTAATTTTAAATTTAAGATATCATAGAAATAAATATTAATCTAAATATATAAAAATTATGAGATATGGTCTTTCTTTAAATTTTATCATGGTATTTTATACATAAAAGAAAGTAGCAAGGATAAAAAATTGTAATTGTGAAGGGGAAAAAAGAGAAATATTTTTAACTAACTATAATTTATTTATAAAAAGTTTAGGGTTATCACTTAAAAACTTTTTATAAATTTAGCTTAATGTGCTTCAGTGACATGTTGAAACTTTAAGGGTGAATGAATAGCTAAAAAAGCATTGATTTTATTTTTCTTTAAATTGAAACTTTTTTGTAACTTATAAAGATAATAAATAAAGTTTTTCTGGGATTTAAATGTAGTAATAAATTTTTCTGTTTTAAACATTTTGTTTTTTATCAATTATAAGCAATTAAAAAAAATAAGTTCATAATTAACAAAAGTCTTAAATTCTATAAAAAGGTTAAAAAGATTTTATAAGATAGAAATTCGCAACAATAAAATTAAAAATTTAAATTATTATTAGATTATTAGATTATATATTCACTAAATTGATTGTCACAATATTTAGTTTTTGGGTATTTTTACGGAAGGGGAAGTGAAGTCTTTGGTGTGACACGATTGTGTTGTAAGATTTTTGCCCAAAATGTACAACCAAAGTCAAAATTGTCAGGTTGCTGAACACAATAATTTTGTAATGTTTTTTGCAAGATATATATTTTAAAATTATGAAATTATTTTTAAATGTCAGTAAAATTATTATTTTGCTGATACATTTGTATATTCGTTACTATTATGTTAGATAAATTAATAGTTTTAAACTATCTCATGGAAACATACTTGACTGTGCTGATACTTATCTTAGCTCAATTTTTTGAGAAAAAAATGTAAAATCCAAAATTATTTTAGCCTGTTATATGAACTTTTATTTCAGAGCAATGTACTAGTAGTAATTAATTTTAATTCCACGAAAAATTCAATTTTGATTATATGTGTTTTTATCTAAAATTTCATTCATAAACGACAGAGTACTGAAGTAAGGCTATTGTAGAATGATTTTATTTTTTATTTTAATATCTTAGTATTTATCAATAAGATAAATTATAATAAGAATATGATTATTTGTTACAATATGTTGGCCACAAATGAGATTTAGAGATTAAAGACTTAAGCTTTGTATAGGTGAATCCTATCGCATCAGCGACAACAAGAACGGCAGAGGATTTTGGCAGGGAAACAATACCCCAATTATCACTGTGTTGGTCAATATATAATCTGAATTTACCACCCTTTTACTTAATAAATCGGTTTGTTTGGGTTTTGAAAAATCAAATGTCAAGATTTATCATAAGTTATGCAATGTTGCTTTGAAAGATCACAACGAGTCTATCTTCTATGTTGCGAAATCCTGAAAATATATTTTTAAATAATAATAGCTATAGCTATATTTTTAGACGTCTTTATTAAATCGATAAGATACTATATAAGTATTATTATATATATATATATATATTTTATATAATATGATTAAAACTGGAGTACAGAAAAAAATAATTTGATCATTGCAAGGTTTCTCCCTAAAGGTGTTCTATTCTAAGTATGGATAGATGGACTATATCTAATCACTTCGTAGACATAATTGTTAAGGCTCCGTATTTTATCTCTTAGCAACATTCATGTGGTTGACTTGGAGTCCTCTAGTGATGCGTGTAGATTGAGGATAATGCCATCATTCTCTTAATTTCTTGCAAAGGCAAATGTAACGTGTTATTTGCTTTTTTTATTTTGTATTTCTTTTAGAAATGCAAATAGCATTAATAATAATAAACAAATTAAGACGCCTAAGACAAGCGCCTAAAACAAACCTAAAGAGTTCACTTCTCCTTAGCAAGAATAGAATGAAGGAAGGAATATCTTCTTAAGTATGATTAGAATATACTCCAGTAACACGAACTCTTTAAAGCCAAAATTAGCACATATATCCGCTAATGATTGGTTTACAACTCTTTACGTAAAGTAAGCACATAACCTATTGGAATCAAGGAAGGAATGAGATTTTCTCTCTAATGCGGTTACTAGCCTAGCAAATCTTCATAGCCGGAACCTTTGAAGGATTAGATTGTGATATGTTACGGACATAGAAAGAGAACTTATCTCCTTGCAACATAATCCGATAATCCTTGAAAGCTCTACAAATCCATTTCCAGACTAAAAGCGGAAATTATTGTACTAAGTCAACGTGAAATAATTCGCATAAAGTCTACCCTCCTACAACACTCTCTCTCTCTGGCGCCTCAATTGGGACTTAGCAGCGATCTTAGAGCTGCGGATCCACATCTAGAGAGGCCAGAGGTTCGAGTCATGTGTTGCGTTTGTGTGATGTGGGTTTTGACCTTTAAAATGCCTAAATGTCCAAAGAAAAAAAAAATTGCCACCAATTCGATTCTGAGCAAATAAGATCCATGGGCTAATAATTTATTCCAAAAGCTAGAAGAATCCTAGCCTTTTCTCACTCTTATTACAGAGCCTCCAAGAGTACCAGGCCACAATGTGGTTGATAAGATAAAGCCAATTAACATCTTAATTTAATCAAACCGATTGGAGGAGATATCCTAGAGCAAATAACAGTCACGCTGGTTAGTTCCCATTTTCTGGACCTTGATTAAAAAAATTGCTTAGAATATGGTAGATGTAGAACCAACATAAGGTGCCAAGACAATTATTGGAGCCGGCTGATAGGT
>NW_021318970.1:3419-17382 GCF_001605985.2 Dendrobium catenatum | reverse complement strand
TTAGTCATTGTACTTGCCCAAGTTGCAACGGTGAAAACTTCGATGTATGTGCTGAAGACTTTCAGGCGCTAAGGCATTCCATATACCGAGAACAAAGAACAAAATCTTATGAAAACAAATTATGATAACCTTAAACATCTAACCTTCCTTAAAAGCAGAAAGAGAATACACAAACTATTAGCATCATATAAGCTATAAGAAGAAAACTACAAGTGATAGGTACTTCTTTCTCCACTAAGATATTAAACATGGTGAATAAAATATAAAAGAATCAAACATACAAGGTACTACATAACTTTCAAACTGAATTTTGTCACAACAGTTATCCAAAAAAGATCAATGGGTATGATGGGATTAGGGTTTAGGGCAAATATACCTCATTGCATGCCAAAAGTCTCTTCTAGAGGGTCATAAATGTGCCTCTCAGGAAAGAGTTCTATAAAGTCTTGTTTTACCCTATTTCTGAAGAGAGGGTGGGGTACAAGTCCCTTCAATAGTACCCTGAAGGGTAACTCTTCCGGGGGATCAGGACATTTTTTCATGTCCTCGTAAATATTCATTGCATCAGCTGGTGAACCAAATCTGAGAAATCCCCTGATAACCTCTGCATAAGTTTGATAATCAGGAAATAACTCCTTTTCCTTCATGCTATCCCACACTTGCATAGCTTCTTCCATATTTTGACCCTTTGCTAAAGAAATAATCAAATCCTTGTACAGAAACACATCTGGTTTAAACCAGTCTTCCTTTTCAATTAACCTGAACATCTGAAAGTTATCACACATTTAAGATTTTCAGCCTTCACCAGAAATACAATAAAATTGAAGTCACACCACAAAATAAAGCTACCTTGCAATTTTATAGCTAACAATAGACCAAATGAGCAACTTAGCGGTAGTGTTTTATGCTCTTTAGCCTTGATCTAATTCAAAAAAGTTTAAAAAAAAAAAGAAGAAGAAAACTCTCAAACATCGAAGTCCCTAATAGGAAATATTTGAGTTCGCAAGCAATTCTATCGGATTTGCTTGAGTATTCAAGCAACCCTAACGAATATTGGTGAAATCAACGAAAGAAACCACGAGTTTGGACACAAAATCACCACAAAAACAATAGAATTTATTAAGGAAATCGAAGTAAAGCAAAGGAAAGCAAAGATAAAATTGATCCTCAATTCGAGAGGAGGATCATTCTCTCCCAATCTCTAGATGATGAATCTAGATCCCAAAACCCTAAGAAACTCCAAGAGAATAACTCAAATTATACATACCCTACCCTTCCCTCTCATCCCTATTTATAACCTTAACCGCCCTCCCACCCCTTACTAAAAATAGTTTATTTTAAATAAAAAATCTTGGAAGCTGTGGGTCCCATTGCTTTAGGCGGCTAGGGGAGAGGCGGCATGGGCCCGCCTCATGTAGACTTGGACCGGCCCATGCTGGGCCGGTTGAGTCAGTTCCTGCTGAACCGACTTAACAGTTTCCACTCTAGATTGCAATCGAAGAAACAGAAATAAATTCTTCTTTGGCGGTCAAATTCAAGGCATGCTTTGAGGATTAAGATAGGTATCCATTCTAGAAAAGACAATGATCAACTCACATTTTGCCGTCTTCCCTTCAGTTAAATTGTACAGTTGAAATGTTTCCTTATGTTTACAAAGCATTGCATAGAAATTCTGATGTAGTAGCAATGACAATTTTCTTTTCCATTTGATGGTTATTAGAGTAATTTGGGAGAACGGGTATGCAAACCATGGAGAAAAGGGGAGAGAACTACATACCCTAAAAGAGAGAGAGAGAGAGAGAGAGAGAGGAGATGAGGCACAAAATCCAAAGTAGTACCACAAGAAGCTTGATTTTATAATCTTGTAATTCTTCAATATCATCCGCGTCGTTTTTTTTATATCATCCGCTTCCATGAATACTTGCATTTATTCCATTTATTAAGGGGGAATTTACAGGCCATATGAAAATAAGTAACCACTAATCAAGGAGTTTCTCCATATAAGAAAAGCCTTTAAATAGGAGCCCTTTGAACTAAGTCTATGATTACACTTATGTAAAAATAAAATATTGATCAAGAAATTAGTAGAGTTTTATGACAGTTGGATAATGGTGCTGATAGGCCTTCTATAAGCAATGTGCAGCAGCATCTGTATTGGATCAACTAACGCATGTCAAAATAAGCTCATCTCCCGAAAGTTGAAAAGTGGCACTCATGACGGTGGTAAATGTGAAACTAGCTCATGAGCATCTTGAAAGATAACAATAGAGGAAATTGCAAAACTGTGACATACATTTGAGGGCTCCTACTTTGATCCTCTATAACACCCACCATATCAAACCCTAGGTATTAATCAGTGATTGTGAGTTTGGAAATGCTCAGTTAACCCAAAAATAAGTCAAGAGTTAGAATGGAGAGAAGAATATGCAAAATGGCAAAAGTTCTGGGAGCGCAGCGGCATCTAGCTCTTTGATTGGAGAAGAGCTGAGGGAGGAGTTGCAGTGCTAGGAAAGGCACTGCCGCGGCGCCAAGCTCTTTGTTGGGATATTTTCGAAAAAATTTAGAATATTCAGGTCAGCATAGTGGTGCTGGGGAGGTGAGTGCCGCAACGCCATACCAAAATGAGTATTTTTTTAATAATGAATATATATCCATTTTCATTGCACCACCTCACCTCAGCCCTTGCCTGAGAAAAGAGAAGGAAAAGGAGAGGAAAGATACATAAAAAGATGGGTTTCAAAAGGCCAAAGCTCATCTTCCATCTATCGGACTATTTAGGAATTTCATAAAACACAACGTAAGACTTATGAATTCCTATCTCAATTTCAATTCTAATAATTCTATAAAACGATATGGGTTAAAATATATTTTTCACGAGTTTTACACATTTTACCGTATAACTTTTAATGTGTTGTTGTATCTTTATTCTGAACATTTTAATTATAAGAAGTTGAATTTTTACAGGTTGGTTTTTTTTGTAATAATTTTCATGCACATCGGGCAAATGAGACTTTTCTGATTTACAAAATAGTTCAATAAAAAAGCTTGAAACAATACTCTTTATATGAATGAAAAATGTTTAGTGGGTAGGCTTTTATACATGCAATATGTATTACTACTATAGACAATTCTGATACTTCATGCATCATTATAAACTCACGTTAAGGTCAAAATAAATTATTGTTGCATTCAATTCACATAATTTCATGGCATGGCATTCTCTAAATTATGATATGTAAAAAGTGCACTATCTAAAATGATACAAGAGCCCTATATGTTCTGTTTTGACCTCATATTCTTTGTGTGGATGTTAGAGGGGTTTTGAACCCACTTGCTAAAAACGGGTGTGGGAGATTATTATGTTCTGTTTTGTTCTTTTTTCGCCCCACTTGTTATATACAGATGTGGAAGGTTAAAGGAATTATAAGTGCAAATGGAGTTATAAGCAGGTATTTAGACATGTGCATTATATTCATACATTTGCATAGTTTGATGACTTAATAAGTACAAATGATATTTTGATCTAGTTCTGACAATTTTTTAATTTCTATATGAATTCTAATCAAAATGAGAATGTTAAGTGCAAGTCAAGTTCTGGTGACGAGTACTCCATGACATCTCTGGTAATTCTATAAAAGTGAATATTGAAAGTATAAATAGTAATTCTAAAACTAAGTACACATTGATAAGCCTATGAAACTGTCATGTTAGTACTTTGTTTGTTCTTTATTAATTATCAAGTATTAATTAAACTATTTTATAATATTTTGACTGGATATTGATATCTGTGATGGGTTGGTGCTATAAGTTTATTGAGCTGGTTGTGCTCACTACGTAAAACTTTCTAACATTTCAAGAAAAGAAAACAACCCGGTAGAATATGAAAGGAGGTAGACTGGTAGAGTGAAGATTCTTTGAATAGGGAGTATTAAGGTACTCTTTTGTAATCCAGTGCCAATTATTTTGATGTATAGATTGCCTATGAACTAGATTATTGTACATGTATTTTGGTGGGTGAAATCAATAGATGTCTCTATTACTCCTTTTATTATTCCGGATTTCATAGTGGCTCTAGTTTATTATGTTGATGGATGAGTAGAATTCAGGATTAGACATTCAATTCTTCTCTTAGATCCTAGAGAGTCACATCCTCACCATTCATCATAAAGCTGTAGCTTATCAGTGTCTAGGCAAAGAACAAATCTTTGTATGGAAATAGTGGTAATGGCAACATAAATTTAACATATAGGAATGGTGATTGAACCAGTAGTAGCATGGTTAAATAAAGAATATATTGTATTTCCATCTCAAAATATAGATTAACATAATCAAGGGGTGAGGATTCCTTAGACTCAACATTAAACTATGATGCAATCTCATGCTCAGGCTCATACTCTTGCACTGACTCTATTTTTTTTCTTGTTTTTCATATGTAGGATTCTCTTATGATCAATTCCTTCTAGAGTAGCAATCTTTTTTTTTTCCTACAGACATTTTGATTTTGAGTGGGAGAAAGATGATTGATTTCTAAATCATCAATGGCTTCTTGGGAATCTTGGTAGGAGAAGAGACGCAAATGTCGGGATAAGATTCTCATTGAAATTCCTTACGTAAGAATTCCCCTTAAATATCATATTTGGAAAAAAAAAACAGGTGTTGAAGCTCACATGCATGGAATTGTATAAACATTAGTGGTAGGTGAGTAGTATTTACAGCCTTCTTGGTTGGAAGATTATCCAAAAATGAAGCACTTGATAGCTTTGGGATCCATTTTGGTCCTACTGTGTGAACAGATATGGACATAAGATGAGCATTCGAACACTTCCATAGAAAGAGTAGATATTATTTTGGTGTTAATTTAGGCTTCCAAGGGGCTACAAACATGGGTTTTGAACTTAAGGTTATGAGAGGATATTCTATTTATGAGGTATGTCACAGTTAGCATAGCTTCCCCTAAACATATTTAATGATACGAGTAGTGAACATAAGGGGCCAAGACACTTCCATGAGATGACAATTTTTTCTTTCAGCCAATTAATTTTGTTGAGGGATCTCAACACAAAAGCTTTGATAAATAATTCCTTCGTTGGATAAATAATTACTTGAGATTGAAGCAAAATATTCTTGAGCATTATCAATCTTCAATGTTTGGATTTTTTTATTAGATTTAGATTATAGTATTCTTTTTGCTGGTTTATGTTTTTTACTAATGATATTCTTCTTGTTGATAAGACTATAGAGGGAGTTGTCAGTAAACTTGAATTATGGAGGCCAACTTTAGAGTCTAAAGGTATTCGTTTTAAGATCTAAAACCGAATACATGAGAGTGTAATGTTAGTGGTAAATAGTAATAGATCTAGTGGGAAGATTGTGAATTTGGCAATCAAGTCATTAATAAGAGACCATGCTTTAAATATCTTGAGTATATTATTCAAACTGATGGTAAAATAAATGTGGATATTATTAGTAGAATTCAAGTTGGATGGATGAAACAAGGGAATGCATTAGGCTTGTTGTGTGATAGAAAAGTACCCCTAAAACATAAGAAAAATTTCTATAAGGTGGCGGTGAGACCTGCAATCCTTTATGGTGCAGAATGTTGGTCATTAAAAGAGAAGCATGAAATTAAGTTAAGTGTTCCAGAGATGAGGATGCTCAGGTGGATGAGTAGCTTCACTCTTATATACAAAATGTCAAATGAGTATATACGTGAAAAGGATCGAGTAGATCCAATGACATATAAGATTAGAGAGAGCCATCTTAGATGCTTAGGTCACATAAAACGTCAGCATTCTAATAACCTGAATAGGAGAGTAGATGTATTTGATTTAACCTATGTTAGGAAAGGTAGAGATAGACCTAAAAAAACTTTGTTAGAAAATATTAGAAATGACATTTTTTATTAAATTTAAATGAGAATTTGACTCTTAATAGGATATAATGGAGAAAAATGAGAATTTGACTCATACCATGTAGTGGAATAAAGACTTGATGTTGTTGTTGTTGTTGTTGTTGTTGTTGTAGGTTTAGATTATGGTATTGAAGGTAACAAAATTTTCTTTCAACATATGAATGTAACTCGAGTATTGTCATCTAGGAAAGACATGAAACACCTAAATCTAGTTGCATTTCTTACACTAGTGGTTTTCAAATATCAAAGTGGATGAGAGAAAAAGGATGTGAATTTTGATAAGGTAGACTAAAACACTGATGTTGAGTATATCTAGAGAAATGGCACACTTCACTAGAAGGATCTTTAGAGATATTATTGACAACAGATGGAAATAACTTTCTAAGGTACATACATTTTGGGTGACCAAGATGATAGTGATGTAACATAAATTCACTATTTTTATTAGAATTAAAGTAGACTTAGGTACAATTTTTTATTTGTTTGGTTTATATGAACTTGAGAGCCTCCAAATAAGAAAAAATATCAGATATGAGAAGGTAACACCTTGATCATACTTTAGCATTACCAATAATCTTCTCTAAATCCAAGTCCTGAAATAGATAAAGGTTACATGAAATTAGTGATGCAGTGATGGTCATAAGATTTTTGACAGATAACAATTTAGGATAGGACAAATAACAATTTAGTTTAGGGACAAATAAGACCGTAGAGTTTTCAGTGATTGAAGAAAATTGATTCCCACTCCTGTAACTTTGAATATATTTCCATCAAATATTTTCACAAACAAATCTATTTTGCATTTTATGTATGACTGAAGTATAGATATATGACACTGTTACATGACTGAAGTATAGAGCACATACGTATCACATGCTGAAGGTTGAGGTGATAATGGTTCTGAACTGGAAGAAATAGAGTTTTGAGTCCTGTATTTGTTCCTAGTTTAATAGATTAGAATTTAGGGAGTTTGACGTGTTCTTAGTGGATACATGTTGTCCTTGACTTTGTTTAATGTGGGGGCCACACATCGATTGTTTTACATGAAACTTCAAACATATCTCCCTAATATTAGGAAGAGATTTTGTGCCTACAACTAATAAAGATCATTGTTTAGTTCCATGAGAAACTTAAAACACTTATTTCTACTCGATGATCAATTTATATAGTGCCTTATAACCAGGGCGTTTAGACCCAGTTGTTGCTATTGATACTTAAGAAAGTTGAAGTATTGAATAACTTATACGTATTGAATAATTTATAAGTCACATTATCATAGTTCATGGAGGATTTTCTCCACAAAGAAGAGCTTTCATATGCTCTCAAATTTTGAGTTAGTTTTTTTTTTTTTTAGCTTCCAAAATTACATTGGCAAAATAGAGAGTAAATATTCTCCTAATAGTCATGAATTTGATAAGCCATGACATCACGATATTATTTTCTAATTTCCAAATCTTATAAGTAAGATCTCCTTCTTCTGGTATTGAACTATTGATGATATGATCCCATCTGGTAGTCATCGCCATGTGTTTGAATTCTCCGCATTAATAATTTCTGGAAGGATAAAACATTAATGCTGCAATAATGGACTGGAATCAGTAACAGGGATCCTGTCAAATACAAGTTTCCAAATGGGTTTTATTCCTCCACGTTTTGTATCAACCCTAAATCAAATTCCATCATTGAGCTACCATACGGTTTGTGCTAAATATGGACATTATTTCCAACACAAACATCATCAAATGCAGATTTCAACATGGAGATACGCAGCAAGAATCATTAAGGCAGATTTTAGCGTGCGCATTTCAAAATGCATGCAAATTTTAGTATGAAAACAGAAGCAGAATCATTAAACAGATTTCAGCTTGTATATATAAGGATACATGTAGATTTCAGTATTAAGACGCAGCATGAATCATAAATGAATAGACTCAATATGCTAAAATCATCAAAAGAAAAATAATGCATGTTTAAAACAAAGGGGAGTACAATGGAACAACATGAGGCATTCTATTGCTGCCATAGAAACGTTCTAAAACAACAGAGACTTCTTTGAACGTTGAATCATCTTGCCAAAGAGTCAAAGATAGCTCTAATACAGAACCCTGCATTGGGTACCCATACCCACACCCACCCATGTACCCACCCATATCCAATGGATATGGGTGGGTATGGGTACGCCCATGACCTTGTGAGTGTGTACTCAATATCGAGGGATAAATCGATTTACATTGCTAATCACCATATATCTTATATTACTGCAATCCTCACTACGTAGTGTGTTGCACTTAACCACGTTGTGATTACGGTAAATTCTGATATGCGGCTTGAAAGTTTACAATTAGAGCAAAGGGTAGCAAGCCTCGAGGCTATCAATCCATGGCAGACTGCGTTCAAAAAGCATCGAAAGTGGGGGGGTATAGGTGGATACAACATCTCGAAAGTCACCATGGGTGGGTGTCGGTGGGCGAAGCCCGTCCGAGTACAACATGGTTACCCAACCAGGACCTATGTAGGGCTTTGCTCTAATATCACTTGATAGAGTTATAGCAAAAGTTTTCTTCTTCCTCTTGATTCTTATGTGGGTAATCTTTGGAGAATGTGTAAACCTATGGAGAGAGAGAGAGAGAGAGAGAGAGAGAGAGAGAGAGAGGATGGAGGGGGAAATGATATGAAAAAAAAAAGGTAAGAGCAAAAGAAGGCCTTCGAAACCCAAGGGGAGGGAACAGGAAGCTTGACTTGCTGATCTTGAAATTCATCATATCATACATCCATAAAACTGACACGTATATCTGTCAGAAGCACAAAATAGTGCACAATACACCAACTAGTGCACCAAGACACACCTCTTGCGTGATTCCGATAGCTTGGCTAGAAAGACAAAATAGTGTGCACTACTTGCAATAATTTCTGCTATGTGCGAAACACTCCATATTATTTGTTTCAATTTTTAAGTGATTTTTGAATGACATCAATGATGCTAATGAATAATTAACTGATGAATTTGATGATAAGCAAGACAAAGAGAATGAATTTGTGTCTTGTAAAGAAAGAGTTGATACAAAGTGTAATTGAAAGAACTAGTGATGTCTATGAAAGAAACTATGACAATAAAACTAAAAAAAAATAACAGAAGATGAATCTTCAAATCTTCATCTAGGCCTAAGAAACTTGTAGATGAACAAAAAGAATGATGAAGATGACGAAGATTTTGACTTTGAAGAAAATAGTTAGAAAAAGATGAGGCTAATCTAATTTATGAAAGATGAGAAAAACTCCTATATGACAACCTCAGCTTTCGATGAATATGGGATTTTTAAACATACTATTTCTCATGTTTTGAGCCTAAGCTCCAAAGTTTAGTGCTTATTATAATAGTATGCATATCTACATCAATCATGGTTTTATTTGAAAATTTAATTACTTCTTTAATTTGAAAGTTTATTTTTCAATCTTAATATATTCATCTACGATGCACCGACACGGACACAGAACACGGCATTTTTTAAAAATATAGGACACGGGTGCGGCGCGGACACGGTATAATAATTTTTTAATATAATATATAGAAATTAAGGTAACATTATATTAAAAATGACAAGCAATAATAAATCAATTTCATGATAACTTGTTTAACTTATAACATAAATATGTTTAGTACAAAATGTCTAGTACAACAACAAAATATAAGAAAAAAACAATTTAGTACAACATGAAGGTCCAACTACTCAATAGAGGGAATGATAGAATTAAATTCAGAGGTTGATCTTTGGCATTCAATATCATCATCATTGAATATCACTGCTTCCAACTCTGGTTCATCTAGAGAAAGATTTGCAACC
The DNA here is from genome assembly GCF_001605985.2 of Dendrobium catenatum. Taxonomy (NCBI): domain Eukaryota; kingdom Viridiplantae; phylum Streptophyta; class Magnoliopsida; order Asparagales; family Orchidaceae; genus Dendrobium; species Dendrobium catenatum. Next base: position 7,629 of record NW_021318970.1, on the reverse strand, counting down.
TCCAATAATCTCATATCCTCAAGGCACTCAAACCCATCTCCAGCAACATCCCACATCTTGTTATCACATATTATATAAAGTGGGATTCTCCTTGATAAAAGAAGAAAATTTGTATACACATAAACTAAATCTTCAGCTCGTTGTGGAATTATTTTATTCCTCTTCATTGATTGAATAAATGAGTATGTGCTCTAATTTCTCTCACAACAAGAAGAGGATGATACTTGAAGTTCTGCTTGTTTTTAAAGTTCGTAAGTTATTTGTATGTGAAGATACTGTGGTACCGAGCATATTCCTAGCAGTACGTACCAAGCATGTACCTAGCGATACCTAGCGGTACCAAGCATGTACCTAGCGATACCTAGCGGTACCAAGCATGTACCGAGCGATACCTAACGGTACCAAGCATGTACCTAGCGATACCTAGCGGTACCGAGCATGTACGTTAGTTTTTTTTGTAAGTTTCAAAAAACAACAATTAATATTTCAGGCGTCAAGAGTCAGGCGTCTATGCCATTTATCAGTCACAGAGAGAGGAGATGAAAATATCTTCACTGCCAAAAAGAAATGAAAATGAGAATATTCGATGATTGGGAATTAAGTGCGGATGTTGATTTGGTGTTGTGGATAGGAAATAAGAAATTTAGTTACGCGTGTCAGACACGAAATTATATTTAAAAATATTCATGAAATATTTAAGACGCGTGTCTGACATACGTGTCCAATTTGCATTTAATATTTTTTAATCGGACACGTTTTTGGCGTGTCCGACACATGTCGGAGGAGTGTCGGACGAGTGTCGTGTCGGACACTGCACGCCTCTTTGAGGAGAAGTGTCGGTGCATCATAGATATTCATTAACCTTCATGTTGTCATGTATGTTAAATTGAACTTAACATTCTAATTATGCATATTGATTCTATTTTCTCTTTTAGAATAATTTCCACTTATATTGTTAAATTATAAGTAAATATTTATGATTTTCATATGACTTGCACATCTTTCAAAACAATATGTGCTACAAATGCAATATACATTATAGCTCCAAGAGACTTGAATCATAGTGCACTATTAATTATTAACAATCACACTTATATGTACCCCTGATTATAAAGAGGGGTTTACAAGCTATATGATAAAAAATATCAAGGAAAGAAAACAAAAAGGGATTTTTCATACAAAAAAGACTTCGTAGCAGAAATCTTCTTCATTAAAGCAAGTACATGATTAGATGATATTATAAAATAAATAAATCAAGCAGGAACCAAAGTCAAGTTTGCTGATAAGTTGAATGATAATGTCAATAAATCTTCTGTTGATGGTGCATTACAACTTGTAGAATATATCATATGAAGAAGCATTTATTTGTTGCACTTGATTATGTTAATAATCACAACTAATTGAGCAATTTAGTTTTAGTGCTTTTAAGTTGTTTAGCTTGATTATATATATATATATATATTGCAATGGCAACAGCATCGACACTATCATTAGCCTTATGGCCCTTATCTCAACTATGTGATGTCAACATCATGAATCCTCTATGCTTCACTAATTCTTGTTGATTGTTGTACAAGGAGTTAAATATAATTTAGAAAATTATTTTGAACAACTTCTATCCAAATAACCTTAGGTTTACCCTTATTTGCAATACAGAGAAATCCTAGTCATAAGATTGCCAACTTCAAGGCATAAATTGAGGATTAAGATTGTCATCTACTCCATAAGAGAAAATGTACAACTCATATTTTGATGTTTACCCATCCAATTTCACAAACTTAGGAAAGTAAATCATTGATTAAGAATACTAGAGTTTATTTATCAAGAGACAACCTTCAACAGAACAAAAAATCATTTCCCCAAAATTATAAATAGATATAAAGAAAATTAAAAAAGAAACATACTGATGCTAAGACAACAAAAAAGAGACTTTCACCTGAAATCTTGACCTTAATAGCTTATTTACATGATGTCTACAAAAACAGAATGTTTGTGATGAATGAAAAAGTAACAGAGTGAATTACTCATGAATACTATGGCAGACGCATGTTGCTGCTCCCATAAATAATCAAGCAACATATTATTTTAATAAAATAGTTATAGATGATTGGAATTGAATCGGAAAACCCTTAACTCACCCACAAACTCTGAAACTCTTAACATTAAAGAAAATAACAAACCACATTTATTGTCAAAAGCATACCTTGAGTGCCAATCCGACCTCTTGTTGCCGCTCAAGCTCATTGAGCACTGTGATCTTCTCCAGTTTCAGCAACCGCAAGACATGGGACTTGATGAACCTGGCAAGCTTCTCGTCATTGTCCTTGAACCTCTTCATTCCCTGTATCACAAAGAGCGCCTCCTTCCCAAGTAGCTTCTTTCCCCTCCATAGGGGACCCCTCGGCCTCCCATCATGGTAGAGGCGTTGTTGTAGCTCCATGATTGGCTCTTTCAAAACAAGTTCTCCATATAAGCACTTGCATTTAAGAGGATGAGAAAATTGATGAAGAGGTTTTGCAAGGATTGCAAAAATGGATGCGGAGATATTGGAGTTTTTTGCTTGAAAGAGAGCACGTATGGCCATTGATGGAATTTTTTATTTAACAGCTCCAAAAACCCTAATCAAATGGCAATCAATTCCAAATTAGTTTATAAAGTTCAACATAGAAATTCAAGAAATTATGGTATGCATGTATAATTCAGTTGGCTCTTCAAAAATATAATGATGGATAAATGCAAATGAGCATACATATATTTTGCAAATTTACTTCAAAGAAGTCAGCAAAGAAACCCCCGCAGGAGTGCTGCCCCTTGACCGGGCAGGTCGAACCCCGCCAGGGGGCAGCGCCCCCTTGACCCCCAGCAGACCGGTATATTGTTGTATTCATCAACTTTAGTAGTAGTTGTAAGTGTTAGTCTGCTTTTTAATGAATGCATGCTTGTATAAGTTTTCTTAATATAGAATAAGTGAAGCATTATGTTTAGGGGTTTAATATATTGCACTAATATATTCTTCTCATAAATGATGGTAAGAAGTAAGGATAAAGCTGAGTCAGGTCATAGAAAAGATCCAGCATGGAAATATAGTAATCACCAAAGACAATATCAAGCGGATGCAACTACCAGGGGGGATTCCTCTCCAGTGACAGCGGCAACTTTCTCTCTCCCATGGTCCAAAGGCCACAAAAAAGAGGCTAACAAGTACGGAAGTTGCTTCGATTCAACAATAGGGGAGGATGAAAAGAATCTCAGAGGTGGCTCCCACTTTATCTATAATAGTGTGCACATACGAGAAAAAAAAAACAATAACAACAGAAGAAGCGGAGGAAATGCTGCAACATCACTCCGCTCGTTCACAATTGTAACACTCGTTTATCAAGGCCTAAACAAATCACTAGATCTACCAGATTTTTTATATGGGCAATACAAACAACATCACATCTCTGATAGAAACAAAACGGCTATGTTTCAATTATAAGAATAGCGGATGAGTCATGTTTTCTGACTTGAGATTTGATGAGCAAAGACAGTATGGACTTAAGGAAAAAATGAAGCAGTGTTGCACCTATCTGTAGATGAAATGGGATATTAGAGAGAAGAGGATGAAAGCTCACCCCAAATAGCGGGACCTTTGATCAACGCTAGAGCATTGCGGCAACGACACTAATTGCCCAACTCATAGGGCAAGCCGTAGGAAGTTAAAAATAGATGAATCATGATTGCCCGTCGGACTGGACAAGACTCTTGAAGCAACTCCATGGTTCAGTTTAAAGGGGGTTTGTTTTATTGACTAAAAAAGGAATGCAGTGTAAAATGAATACTTTGGAGTTTTTTTTTTAGAGAGAGAGAGAGAGAATTAACGGACAGTGCCCGGACTCACACACACAACACATACGTATGACTCAAACTCAAAACCTCTTAGTTAGTAGCCAAAGCACCCAACCAAGAGACCAAAGAAAACTGTGTATACTTTAGAGTTATTTATATGAGTGTAAAGTAAATTCAAGTGAATGGTTTTTTTTTATTTGATTTGAATTAAAATGAATGTAGTGTAAAGTTCAATAATAACGGTCGGCGGCAAGTGACAATGGCTTCCTACTTCCTTAATTTCTTCTCCCTACTTCATTGATTTCTTCTCCCTACTTTCCTGGCTTCCAAAATCCACTGTTATGAAACAGCTTCTTCACTCCCCATTTTAACAGACCAACCC
>NW_021318970.1:0-3319 GCF_001605985.2 Dendrobium catenatum | reverse complement strand
CTCATAATGTCAATATCATTATCACATGTCACATACTGCCAATCATCAATCATGTCAAATACATTCTATGAGTTAATCATACATCATAATATGTAATCATCCTTATACATTTTAGTTCATCAAATAACTTATGTTTTTTAGCCTTAAAAATTGTCATGTCCATAGGTACCTGAGGTTATACTGCCTCTATTGCCCGTAAGCTTCATATCATAGCCTATAGGCTCATGAGATCGTCCTGCCTATATTTCCCATAGGCTTCATATCATAGCTTGTAGGCTCCTAAGGTCACACTGCCTCTATCACCATAGGCTTCATATCATAGCCCGTAAACTTCATATCATACCAAGGTCGCACTGCCTCTACTGGGTCGCATTGCTCCCTTCATCTGCCATGTAACATGACAAATTCTCGGGCTTTTCTGATCATTACGTTTTTTCTTTCAAGTTGTGTGCACTTGCCTATGTATAGAAATATGCATATGCGGACAATCTAATATAGCAGTCAAGCGTATTCGCAAATAAGCAGGTATGACTATATGAATCTTATGTTGTGACTCATCGTATAATAGATTATAGAATTGTACATAGAAACGTCATATAATAAAATAACTGATTTATATGTAAAATGGTTGCATGTCTACTCAATCAACTTTCATATTACACTAAAAATGCATATCTTACCTTACCGACGTGCAGACTCACCAATTTGGACACCTAGCCCTCGCCTGCATGTGTAAGGTACCTTCATCAACTTGAATTATTAATTGAAAATCCTCACATCTATTATTTGACTCATACAGTTAATTCAATTCCCAAACAACATACCTTCCAAATTTTTACCTCGCATACATGTCTATCGATACCCATTCACATTGCACTTCGATATCCTAGTTATCCACTAAGCAATGATAACTAGAATCATTGCATTCACAAATCCTACAAATTACCTAGAGGCATTAAAGAAATTTCTTACCTTCAAGCACCAACTAACTTTCCTTACCTCTTATCGCTTTCTCTTCTCTTCCTTGATTTATTCTTCCTACTTCCTTAATTTCTTCTCCTTACCTTCCCGGCTTTCAAAATCCACCCTTACCAAACAGCTTCTTCACTCCCCATTTTAACCGACCAACCCAACACCTGCACTCAACCGAGCCCACCATTCCAGCACCTTACCTCTTTCGGCCAACTCCATGACCAACTGCAGCTTCCGCTTTGGCCAAGAACAGCTGCAGCTTTCGATTTATTCTCCCCTCATCCGCTGCAACATAAAACTGAAGTCTTTCCTCCTTAGAATGGCTCAGTTTAGGCAAAATTTGAATTAAAGGGCTTGAGGTAGGATCTTTACCGAATTGCCCTTCCACCAAAACATTGCATGTAAGTCATCTGTCCCACTATCTACCCTTAGCTACAGTAAAAAAACATATTTGAACAGTAAAATCATTTTATAACTCAAGTAAAAAATACAAAAAAGATTTAATTTCCTATCTTCGAATCCTTAGCAAATTGACCTATAGTTCTATATATCAAATTGCTCCAATCAACGAGTAGAACGCAATGACATGTTTGTTGATGACTTTTGGGAAAGTTGAGATTTTGGGTTATAATTTAATTAAAAAAAAATAGTATTTTTATATGAAAATTTTGGGTATTACATATTGATTGGCTCTCTTTCATTACCTTAATCTTTTGGGTTGAAAAGGTGTATGGCCACTCACATATCGAGCCCAACTTTGGTCTCCTATAGGTTCACCCCCAGCAACTGTAAATAGCAGAGTCAATGATTTAACTGGGATCAAGTGGTACATGCATATTTTTGGCTCCCCCATGGCTCTTGAAACCTTCAGTTATGGTTGAGCAAGGTTCAAAAATTAGTGACTCCCAAGACATCTTTAAGTAGTTTTTTAGTGCAAGATACTTGATGATGTTCAAAAACTTTTTGGGTTATAAAGTTGGGTTGATGCATTTAGGCAATGAACCTGTGGGTAATGTCAACCACTTCGTATTTCAACACCAATATGTTTTTTCAGCTATTCAATATGGGATTAAACCCAATAAAGTTGTCTTAACAATCTCCCCCTTATAATAACATCATCAAACATCGCGTACCAAGAGCTGACTCAATCGTGGAGAGCTACTATAGAGTCACCATTCTTGACCCTCACTTGACCATAGTGGAATCCCTCAAAGGCTCATAGAACACAAACTACATGAATCGCTCGTCAATTGCCAAATCATCAACTTTGATATTACTTAAAACAACCTGAAATTTTACCCATCAAGATGTTACATGCTTTGGCCTCACAAGCCTAATGGTTTTTTTAAAAAATGCCCCAACAAGGGCACACTTAACATTGGAGTTCGTAACAAAACTCTAACAATAACATCAAAATATGCCTTAATATATGTGTTTTTTTTTTCCAATATACTTAACTGATATCTCAATATTTTCTATAAAATCAAGTGAGTTGACAATATTATGCATTTTTATGCTTCGTCAAAAAGAAGCTTGTTTTAATCTATATATAATTTCAACTTATAAACCAAATGATTATTTTTTCATCGCAAAAACTTCAAGTTGAGTCATATGCACTATCACTTCAAGCACCATTAAAAATAATGTACATAAATTTAATATAATAAGCTATAGAAGTCATGATTACCTTTAATGAATTATTTTTTTAATCTACAAAGACAATTTAATTATAATTTATAATTTCCTTTTGAGTGAAACTATATTCTTTTTGTAGACCTAAATAGACTTGGTTATAAAATATTAGAATGACCTTTCTTTATTAAATTTAAACTAGAATTTGACTCTTAACAGGACACAATGGAGAAAAAGTATCCCGCGTAGTGGGATAAAGGCTTGATGTTGTTGTTGAGTGAAACTATAGCAATAAGTTTAGCTTTATATCATTTAATATTACCCTATTTGCCTTCTTTTGGGCCTCATAGGCTCATTTAATTCCAATGGCTGTAGATCCTCATGGTCGTTTAACAATGTCTTAAACTTAATTTTTAGTTGTAGATGCAGTTTCTTCTAACACGGCATCATACCAAAGCATAGATTTATCTCCATACATGACTTGCAAAAAATGACTTGGGATCATTACTTGCTCAAACATCAAAATCAGACTATTGAAGATAGACAATGTAATATGAAGTAATTGTTTATTCTCTATGCCTGGTGATCTTCTCAATTCTACTACTTCTGTATTTGTACTTTTTTATTGTAGGTTCAATGTGAACTTACTTTTTTTATGTTGGTGATTCTTGATTTGATTGCTCATCAAAGTGATCTAGTCGATCTCCTGAAAATA
>NW_021318969.1:12581-16863 GCF_001605985.2 Dendrobium catenatum | reverse complement strand
CTTTCCACCCTTCTTTTCAACCCTACTCAATATACAACTAAAGTCTCCTCCCACTATGGAAGGAGCCATCCCAGACATGGAGCTCTCTAACAGCCTCCAAAGACTCCTCCTCTCAACATAACAATTACTACCATACACAATAGACACTTTCCAAAAACCATAATAAAGAGTGGTGAGATCCCCAACAATCACTTGAGAAGAGCTCTCCTCGACCATAAAAGAAGCAACATTTCTATCCCATAAAACCATAATACCTCCAGAATTCCTTACAACAGGGAAATGGAAGAAATCCCATCTACCACCAATGATGCTGTCCACATCCCTTCTATCAACCTTATTGAGTTTAGTCTCCACAATCCCAATATAAAAAACATCATAATCCCTAACAATTTCCTTCAAGTACAGAGAGACCTCACTTTTCCTGCCCCCCCTACAAATCCAGAAAATGTTTAAAGACATTAAATATATTGAGGGGAAAATTCCCCACCTTTCAAACCTCCTTTCCCATCTCTTCTCTTCTTCCTATGCTCAGGTTCAAGAGGTCCCAGTGTCTTCACCTCTTTGGCCAATTTGACCTTAACCACATTACTGCTAACAGCACCAGCAGTCTTCACACCATTCATGACTAATCAGACTCCTGCATTGCCTCCGAGTTCTCTTCAACAGCTACACCTTCCCGTGACTGCTCCTCTATGAAATGATTAACCATTTCACCTTCTATAATATCTTCTACTAAAGCTTCAAACTTATTATTAACTTCAATATTCGCACCCAACAGCCCTTTATCCTTTATCACATTTTTATGTTGGCCACTATCCAAGCCCAATAGCTCGTTCTGTGCCATATTTGTATTCACCTTATTCACAACTTTCATCTCTGTACTCTGCCCATCTTGATTTGTGATTTTCAAATTCCTTCCAGTTCTTCCACCTTCTGTAATTCTTCTATTAATACCTCTCCTTTTCCTGAAAAGAACCTGCATCTAGGGACCAAACTCACCCTCGTGGGCATCACCTCAAACATGAATAGTTTCAGCACTAACTGTCTCTTGATTAACTCCTGTCTTCTCATCAACAACAGGCCTAACAACCGCCTGAAAGGCCTTTCTATCATGACCAACTTTACCACATTGAAAGAAAAATAATTCTAATTTTTTATACTCAACTTTCTGAAAAAATTGGCCTGCTATGCCATTAATCCAAACAGCATTCGGTAGGCTATTCTCCAGGTTTATTCTAACACATACCCGGGCAAATTCATGTTTTCCCAATTTAAATGAGTTTCCATCCACATACATTGGAACACCATTGCCTCCCCGTTCTTAAACGAACATAGGATCCAATTCATACCAAGCGATGTCATGTGAAAGCTCCCGAATCTATTCCACCGCCTCCTCAGTTTAATGTTCCACATAAGAAATGAAATTTTATCTCCTAAAACCTTTATAACCAAAGAGTGTTTTAACACTTGAGAATTCAACACTTCCTTCTCAGCATTTAGTTTAACTACAATACCATCCTCTAACATCTCAGCCATATCCTTGTTAAAAGAGATCTTAATATGTTGGGCTTTCTTCCAAGCTCCACTGAGTTCATTTTTCAACTCATTACTCTGTGCAATTCCATACTCGTTCCTGCTCTAATTACCTTCTGTCACCGAAATCTCCTCCAGAGCATTGCCATGACATTTCCTCCGGTTCTCCACATCGTCTATCTCCGAAACTAAGCTACGACCAACAAGATCCTAATTATTTTTACATAATTTATTAACTTTCAATATCAAACCCATAGAAGAAGAAACATCAACATTCTGATGTCCATCAAACCTTCGATCCATAGCAAGATCACTATCACCTTCCAATCTGCAATCCATCACTATCTTCTTGCCCTTCCCTTCCACGACCACTTCTTCACGAACCTGAGGTCGAGCAACCTCCCTAATTACTAGATTATTACCATATCTACCAAATAGTTGATCTATACTAGAAGAGAGATCCTCCACTGGACAATCAACACCGGAAGAGCGGTCGAAGGAAGGCCGATCATCGTCAGTCCGGCGAACGGAGACCATGAAATCAAACAACCACCGACCAGCTGTCGGCCAACACCGAAACCACCGATCAACATCGATCACCAAACGCCTGCAAAATCCATAGAATTCAAAAAAAAAAATTCTTGAACTTTCTCTCACTAGAAAATCCTGGAGCTTCTCTCTCTAAAAGCCTTCTTCTCTCTAAAAATCAATGTGTGTGTATGTTCATCCATAACTATTATACAATTCTCAAACCTATGTTCATCCTTAAAAAATAGTTTTAATCTTTAGCTCAAGCTTTAGTGAGTGGGGCTAAAGGCATTAACATTTAATCCTTTTACATAGCATTTTAATAAAATGTTGCACATCATCTGAAATGATATAATTCTATATGTTCCAAACACATTAAGCTTTTATAGTAAAATAAAAGGGCAAATTTAGTGGCATGAATGTACTAATGCTCTTACTTGAAACATTACATAAGAGAATAAAGATTGCTTGCTATGATGATTTCTATTTAGTATCAGCTCTTAAAAAGTAAAATCATCAAATATTTTTCTTCTACTTAACCCTTTTGGTTCTCATTTTGTCTACAATTTTCATTTTTATTCTGATTTGTAAAAGGAAACATTTATGGCTTTTGAGTTTCGCCTACCCGTTGGATCATACAACTTAAAACCTTAAAGCATTGATATATCTAATACCATATACCTTAAATATGAGGACATTTAAGCTAATTTAGGTATGCTCACATGCAGATCACTTACACAACATTAAAGCATACATCCTCTAGTAGATAGCCAAAGCTCCCTAACAACAGATCAATGAGAGTTGCATAATAATCAATTATGTGATTAACATTTTTTTAATATAAAAGAACTTTTTTCCTAAATAATAGCCCCTACATGAAAGTAATTATGACTCCACCACTATCTACATTCATAATGCACATGTATTTTCATCTATAATTATTACACAATTCTTAAAACCTATGTTCATCCATAAAAAAAAGTTCTAATCTCCAGCTCAGGCTTCAATGAGTGGGGCCAAAGGCATCGACATTAAAGCCTTTCCAAAGTGTCTGAATGAAATTTCACACTTAATCTTAAGTGATAGAATTTTATAATAAAATAAAAGGGTGAATTAAGGGGGCATGAGAAGACAAATTCTCTAACTTGAAATAATTGTTAAGTTTTTATATATCTTATAATTTCAATTATGTATTTTATTAAAAAAAAATTAATTTTTGAAGCGCGCTCTAAAATTATTAGAAATTTATAAATTTAAATAACTACTGAATAAATATGGAGATAGTTTTTAAAATAATTAATTTTTCTGTCCAATTAAAATAAATGACTCTGCCCCATTTCAAGATGAACTTTATATCACCAACAAAATCCCTATGATATTGATTTGGAGCAAATTTTTGATACCATGACACTTATTTTGATTCTGTCATGGATGTCTTCTCATTGAAGACTACTAGAACTAGAGACCTTTGAGTACATGGAGGTTAAACCATACAAACAAGTGAGTATGTTTTTTTTATAGGATGAAAAAAGGTGCTACTGCCTAGTGGGCACAATTGCTTCAATTGAGACAAAGAGAAAGGAAATGAAGTATTTGGAGTTGGTATAAGATGAAGTAGCATATGAGGGATCATTTTCTTCGTACTAATTATGGGCAAATACTTTACCTAAAATATCAACATTGTGGGCAAGGGACTCTTTCTGTAAGTGAATATACAGAAGAAATCTATAGTTTGGTGCATGGAACAATCTCAATGAATTTCATATTTAAATCACGGCACGATATATTGGGTGCCCAAATAACATCATATAAAACAAATTGGAGTGTGGTCATTTTCTCAGGTTATTATGGAGATGAAGTAGAAAATATATAGATACTAATTATATTTAAAGATTCATTAAACTATGGTTACAACAATTATTTTTTTCCTTGATATTATCATCTTCTAAGAGGTTTAGAATAACTTATGCTGGATTTGAATTGGATAAGAGTGAGACAGTAGATGGATTGGATGCTTCTTAGATTGCTTCTTGTATTACTTCAGATTCATCTTGAATGCTTTTATTGGTTCATATTTATTCTGAAAGATCTTTACCTATCTAGACTTGCTATTTTTGGTTTTTTATAATATATTGGAAGTTGGAGCTCTTTTGATTATCTTTTTTCTTTTAAAAAAACTTCCATTTTATATTGTAAATAATTTAGAATCATTCTTAATTTT
>NW_021318969.1:8413-12481 GCF_001605985.2 Dendrobium catenatum | reverse complement strand
CAATAGTTCCTAACATATATACTAATTTGGTTTCTAATTCTTCTACTATTTTTATTCAGGAGAAAGTTCAAGAGATCTTTGTGGATGGTGGACTTGATAAAGGGAAATTAGTTGTGAGAGAGCCTTGTCCTTAGAGCAAGAATTGTGACAGAAAGCTTTGCGTAATGATAGTATTGTTCAAATTATAGTTGGGCCTCAAAATTCTTCTCAACCAGAGGTTTTGAAGTTTGGGAATAATGTGTCTAAAAATGTTAGTAATGTTGAAGGCGATGCTTTTTTCGGCGAAGAGGTTTTACCTCTTTCTAGGGAGCACTCTGGTATGTTGAATGAAAGTAATTTACCCTTAAATGAGCATTATCAAAGTGATATTTTTACTGATAATGAGGATACGGATTTAATGGCCAAATGTTTTGCTAGAGATGATAATGATATTAGTTTTTCTAAAGGTCGTAGTAAGTGAGGTAGGAAACCTAAAAATATTATTTTGAACTCTCCTCGTTCTACCCGCTCGCATACCTCCCATTAATTTGCGTTTTTTATGTTTAGTGCTATCATTTGGAATGTTAGGGTTATTGGTTGTTCTTCTTCTAAGGTGAGAGGTAAGAACTTATGTTGTATTTCTAATGTTTCTCTTCTTGTCTTACTTGAACCACTTATTTCCTCTGATAAGTTACATATTGCTAAATTTTTGGGTTTTAAAAATGTATTGCCCAATGTTGCAAATGAAATTTGGATCTTTTGGAAAGAGTTTATTTGTGTGGATGTCATTAGTGATTTTACTTAAGTCATTCACAATAATATTAAAAGTTCTAACATGTAATGTTGTGCTTCTTTCAATTATGTTTCTTCTTCTCGATATACTAGAAAGATTTTATGATTCAATTTCATAGTTTATGTAATCTTCCCTGGAATGTTGGGGGAGATTTTAATACCATTGATTGTCCGTCTGAGCATATAGGAGGCCCTCTCCATATTTATAATTCTATGGAGGACTTCAATAACATGATCAAGGATTATAACCTTTTTGATATTGGTTCTTCTAGTCATAGGTTTTCCTGACATCATGGGAATTTGTGGCAAAGATTAGATAGGGTTTTATTTAATGATTATTGGTTGAACTCTTTTGATTCTACGAATGTGGAGCATCTTAGTTGGACTCTTTCTGATCATTCTCCGATTCATATTAAAATTAATTCTAATATGAGGGATTTTTCTTCATCTTTTAGATTCTAGAGCATGTGGCTTCTTCATGATTCTTTTATGGATCTGGTTATGAATGATTGGCATGCTCCTTTACATCAGGATAATTTTATTTTTAGTATGAGAAGATTGTGGTTTAAATTGAAAAGACTCAAGTTTGTTTTAAATTAGTGGAATCATAATGTTTTTAAGAATATTTTTTCTAACATTTTAATTGTGGAAGATAAAGTGTCTTTTCAGGAGAATCAATATCAATTTGTTCTTTCTGATGCTAACTTGTGTCTTTTGAAAGAGGCTAAAGAGGGCCTTTTTAAATTGCAAGCTCAAGAGGAAAGTTTTTGGAAATAAAATGATGCAATTAAATATCTTATTGAAGGGGATTATAATACGAAGTACTTTTATGCCATAGTTAGAAGAAAGTGCTCTATTAATTACATTCATAAAATTAATTAGCCAGATGGTTAGATTTTTGAGGATAGGGTTGAAATTATGAATCTGGCTGTGTTGCACTTTCAGAATCATCTGAACAATAACTTCATTCATGATGTTCTTGATAATCATAATATTATTCCTTCTCTTTTTTCTCATGATGATAATGTTTTACTGTCTAAATATCCCCCTTTGGAGGAAGTTAAAGATACTATCCTTGTTATGAACTGTGAGTTGGTTGTTGGTCCTCATATTTTCCCTAAGTTTTTCACTGCTACTTCTATTATGATGAGAAGATTGTGGTTATATCTTTTTTCAAAAAATATTGTCCTAATTGTTTTGAAAAAACTTGGCATATCATTGGTAATGATATTTTCTCTGCCATTATTGATTTTTTAAGGTAATACTATCCCTAAGTTTTTCACTACTACTTCTATTGTGCTTATTCCTAAGAGTAATTCTTATTCTTCTTGAAATGATTTTAGGCCCATTAGTTTGTGCTCCTTTTTTTAAAAAGTTATCTCTAAAATTTTGATGAACCGTTTGTCTCTTCTTTTGCCTAAGATTATTTCCCCCTTACAAATGGGTTTTATTAAAGGTCGTTCTATTTTTGATAACATTCTTCTGGCTCAAGAAGTTTGCCAAGATTTGGATATTAAAACTAGAGGTGGAAACATGGTTTTGAAACTTGACAATGCTAAAGCTTATGATAATATTAATTGGAAATTTCTTTATGAGATTTTGAAGTTATTTAGTTTTGGTTCCCATTTTATTTATCTCATTAAGCTTTGCATTGAAGATCCTTTTTTTACCATCATTATCAATAGTAAAGCTAATGGTTTCATTAAGGCTTCTAATGGGCTGAGATAGGGGATCCCCTTTCTCTAATTCTCTTTATTGGTGTTGTGGAGTATCTGTCTATAGGGCTTGCTAATTTATTTCAAAAAGTTCCTAGTTTTTATTTTAAAACTTTAGGTGGGTTTCACATTTCTCAATTAGGATCTGCTAATGATTTTATTATCTTTATGAATGCTTCTTTGAATAGGATGCAAAGGCTTTTAAATTTCTTCAATCAGCTTCAATCTGTTAGTGGACTAGCTTTGAATAAAAATAAGTTTGTCTTTATTAATGCTAATATGGTTTCTTTGGAATGTATTGGGTGCATTAAAATTTTAACTGGTTTCTGTCATGGTTTCTTACCTTTAAAGTATCTTGGTGTTCCGCTTTATAAGGGTAGAAAGGTTTCTTCCCACTTTGATGATTTAATTTTGGTTGTTCATAACAGACTCCTATCATGGGATTCTAATTTTTTAAGTTTTGGTGGTAGGTTAACTCTTATTAAAAGTGACCTTTGTTCTATTTCTATTTATATGTTTTAAACCTTTTTTCCCTCTCAGGCTGTTTGTAACAGGATTGAGATGATTTTTAATAAGCTTTTTTGGAGATGGGCTAGCTCCAATTTTAAAATTCATTGGTCTTCTTGGGACAATTGTTGTGGCACGTTGGCTATAGGGGCTTTTGGTTGTAAGACTCTAAATGACTTGGCCTTCTCCTTTTCCTTAAAGTTATGGTATAATTTTTTGTGTTAATTTGAGTCTTTAGGGTAAGTTTATGAATGCTAAGTACTATGGTGTGAAGCATCCCACCTTGTGTTGTTATAGAAAAGGTAACTCTAAAGTGTGGCATCGTCTTTCAAAGTGAAGTGATTTGTTGAGACGAGTATTAGTTGGGGTCTTGATTGTGGTAATATTTTCTTCTGGCTGGATCGTTGGATGGGGGGCATTCCATCGACTCTATTTTGAACACTACTTCTATTGCTTTTATCAAAGTTCACTATTTTTAAAATGAGCATGGTTGGGACGTTGACAAACTATCTAATGTTCTGCCTAATTTTATTATTCAAAAATTTTTACTGATTCCATTAAACTTTCATTGTCTTGATGTTCACATGTGTGCTTTATCTAAAGAAGGTAAATTTACATTGAAGGATGCTTGGCATTCTTTTCATGCTAAGCAGGAGGCCACTAAGATTTTTAAAAGGATTTGGCATAAAAGTATCTCATCTACAATTTCCATTTTTGTTTGGCGTACTTTACATAAGTTTATTCCTACTAATTACAATTTGAATAGACAAGGTTTTATCTTTCCTTCTAAGATTTAATGTTGTTATCATTTGGAAAATATGCATCAGGCGTTTGTTTCTGGCCCTTGTGCTATTAAAGGTTTGACGTACTTTGATGATATCTAATATTTAAACTATTTTAATACTAAGGCTTTGATGTTCTCTATTCTTAACTCTTGGTTAGTAAAGTCTAGAGGTCATATTAAGAACGTTATTCCAACTTTATTTTCTATTTTTTATCATTGGATAGGAATAATTCTTGCTTCAACGGGGTGGTCATGAATCATAATAGAATTATTCAAAGAGTTAAAGATAAG
>NW_021318969.1:0-3143 GCF_001605985.2 Dendrobium catenatum | reverse complement strand
GCAGCAGCAAAAGATTGTTCAGAACATTGAACAAGAGCTCTTGAATAGAAGAGCTTCAAAGTAGCTCATTAATTTCAAGTTGCCGACTATATCATCAAGGATGATATGGACATCATCCTGGCTGATCAGTACAAATCTCAGAAGATCGGCCAGAGCATCGCCTTGAATGCAAACTGGATGATTTAAAATTGGCTTGATCGTCCAGGATGATCTCACGATCGTCCAGGTTAATCAGTTCAAATCAGAGGAAAATCGTCCAGAGCATCACCCTAAATTCAAGCTGTCTGATCCCTATCCTCCAGCACATCGCCCTGAATTTGTGCTGGCCAATATTTATTATCCAGAAGTAACTAAGGCTTTTGAATAGATTATCCTAACCGATCCTACGATCATCTAGGATGATATGATTGTATCAATCATCCTTAATTACTTCCTTGATTGTCTGATCAATTAAGGCAAAATTTGTGAATATCATCCAGGCCGATCCAAGATCATCCTGGCTGATTACCAAAAAATATAGAATACCTTAATTATTTATGGCAACAATTTCTTTCTGTTTTGAGCTTATCGTTCTAGCTGATACACATATCATCCTGGCCGATTGGCTAATGACGACTTCCTTAATTAAGAATCCTGAATAGAATCTCTATTTTAAACTAGATCGTCCAGGCCAATACAAATATCGTTTTAGCTGATGTGAGAAAAAACAAAAATTCTAAGTCTCTCAAGTGTGTGTGTGTAGGGTTACTTAGCATCAGTCTCTTTAAACATTACAAATAGACTCAAGATGAGAAAAAGCAAATTACAAACAACCCTAACCTACGCAAACTTGAACTCGCTTCGTTTGTTCGTCTGATCTTCGATTCTTGAAAAGTTAGAAGTAATAGGCAGTCCAAGAGAATCAATTGTGTTTGTCAATCATCAAAACATAAGTCACAAAAGTAGATTTGCAACAGTCTCCTTGGATATCAGGTTTGCAATGCTTAGAATCCTAGCTAGTTAGAATTTTTGAATTTTTTGTGCAAGAACATCCATTGTGTTTTCCATATATGCTTCTATTTTTGTTATATCCCTTTTTTCATATATCATGTTTTGTAGTGTCCTTCTTTTGCAGGTGAGTATATTGATTGCATCTCGGAAGGGAATCTTTATCAGGTCATTATTTTTTATCTTTGATCTTTTTTGGGGTGCCCATTCTTCTGCAGCATAGCATGTATCTAGGTTTTATTGTACTTTTTTCTAGTAGGGACCTCGAGCTCATAGGTTTTTTTGTTTCTTTTTTTAGCTCTTCTGAGCAATAGGGAGCTTGAGGTTCCTTTAAGGACCTTGTATTAATTTTTTATATTAACGCGTAGGCCCCTCAGTGGGTTACAACTTAAATAAAAAACCCACAACAACCAACCAAACAACCACCAACACCAACCCACACACACCCCCACACAGATATAATATATTTAATATATTATATATATATTTTATATATATTATATTTTAAATTATTGTGTGTGTTTAGTTGTGGGGGGGGGGGGGGGGTGGCCCAACCAAGAATTCACGGCCCGAGCCTCATCTTTTTTTTCATGGGAGTTTACAAAATTAAAGTTCCAACTATCTCATAAATAAAAACTCAAGTGGAGCTAAGAAAGTACATTCGACAGAGGAACATCAAGCATGAACACGAGTGAATAGAGAGATGGGCGATAATTTGAAGACAAATTGTTGTTGGTGAGGATTTAAGGGAATATTTAAATTAATGTAGTATCGTTTTCCCTCCATTTTGCTTGTTCTAAGATTTCTAAAAATTTTAACCTATTTAGGCACTAAGCCAATGTACCAGGGTCATTTGGATTAGCTTTTGAGTTTTACCAAGTTCATCATAGTTATGGCTATTAGGTTAGAGGAAGAGGTTTAGTTCGTAACCCAATGTTAGATCAAAGGTGTCATTGCGCAAGCCATTGGGGGTGCATATTTAATGTTGGTTGCCATGAGAAGATATAGTCATAAGGAATTTTTAATATTTTTCTAGGGATTGAAAAATTATAGCTTCCCCACTGAATGATAGTTAATGGTTTTTTTAGGGCCCTATTACAATCATACTTCAAATAATTTGGCTATCTATATAGGATTTTATGGGATCTTTCAATGGCTCTTAGAGCCTTAACATAGATTTTATATTTCATGTTGGCATATCTTCGGACTGAGGACGGAAGATGTCTTAAAAGCCAATTTTGCTGTGTAATTTAGACAGGTGTGCTCTTCCTAATTGCATTAAATCATCTTTAACTAGTAAATAGTTTCGATTATATGTATGTTAAAAATTCTATTGCTTGTTTTAATCGAGTGGTAGATGATATGTTTTCCACCATATTCAATTTTATAATGGGTAGGAGATTTGTATTATGCAATAGTGCTGTGTGTCTACTCTTACTTATTCGGATGGAAAATTATCAAACGGACTACGAATCTTCAGATAAATCCAGCATGAGATCTCTCTGTGTTTTGAAATTGATTTCTTTAGTATATAATTTGAAATATGGGCGGGTGTTGATTGATAACCCTCTGAAGTGAAATATATTAGTAATTTCTTTGTGGGATCATCTGACGAATTTATCATCTTCTCTCTTAAGACTTTATGTTATAGTTGTGGAGAGGGCTCTCATGCTATTATAACTGTCTTTGCTGTGCGTTGGAATATGGTTACTTATTATTGTTGATTCTTTAATATCTCCTTTTCAAGTTGTTTTTGTTATGAAATATGTTTCTATGATTTTATTCAAAACGAAGGTATCTCTGTACTGAAATTTTAATTGAATATTAGTCTTGTTCATGTGGGATTTGATTTTCGAAGAATGTTTTACTCTCAAGAGCAACTATACATTTTCTAAATTATTATTATTTAGTTGATTGAACTTACACTTTGAACAATAAATTTGAATCATAACACTTGTTTACACAAGTTTCAATGTAAATTATTTTTAATTATAATGACAAACATATTCTATATAACAATCTCCCCCTATTGGAAGATCGATGGCCCAATTCATATTTATATTTGATATTGATCCCCCTTAAAATTTAAAAGGTCTCCTAATTTTACATTAACCTTTATTGGAGTCATGATTCAAAAATTAAGGAAAGGATATTTT